>NW_007378201.1:96550-138166 GCF_000475195.1 Diaphorina citri
CAGCCAGCCATAACCTTGTTCAAATAGAGCCATGTCCAAGCCGCCACACCGTTTATTTCACCTCCTAGTGATTACATTCAATAAAATAGTCTGAGATCGAAGCCAACCTTGTTCAAATAGAGCCATGTCCAAGCCGCCACACCGTTTATTTCACCTCCTAGTGATTACATTCAATAAAATAGTCTGTATTTTATTAGGCGCAGTCAAAACAGAATAGACACCGAGACTGGGTGTATCTCTGTATCTGTGGAGACCACAAGAATTCTTGAAGTGGCAGTTGAAGGTGTAATTAAATAAATATAGAAATCCTTATCAATTGAATATGTCGAGGTACATAATCGAAATAGTATCTTTCTTGTGGAAATATTGAGACTTTAGCCGAGCCTCAAAAGCTGACCGAAAGTATCCTCGAGAAAAACTGCTTGGTTCTAGGTTTGATTCAAGGGTGCTGATGGTGCGTGCGTCTTACACATTCATTAATCAGGTAAAGTGATCGAGCATGAATGTTTCTTACCAATGTCGTTCTCCCATTAAAAACCTCACTAATTTTCATGGATTCGAACCACCAGTATGTACCTTATCTACTTACAGTATCCTGTATCACATAATCTCTTTCATGCGAGATTATAAATATGAGAGTGAATGAATGATGTTGAAACTAGATAGGTCGGTACCTATATCTTTACTTTCTTCTGCTTTTAATTCTTCTATGGGTGGTCAAAATTTTTCTATCCTAAAATGCTCCCCGTGTAATAAGGGATCATTTAAAACTGTCCAAAAATTCCCGGAGGGACAGGCCCAGCTTGTTTTTTCGAAGTTCGAAGCAACATCGACTTTGGTTGATATCTGATGGAAGAGTGGCTGTCCGATTTTTACCAAATTCACCAAATTGTTACAGTCGCGCCCTTGGACAATACCGGTATATCATACCAAATTTCATCGCTTTACGACAAACCGTTCTTGAGATATTTTGTATACCACCTTTTTCTCACGAAAAAAGGTTAAGTAACAATGACTTTGGTTGATATCGGGATGGGTGACTATCCGATTTTTACCAAATTTTTACAGTCGCATCCTTGGAGTGTAACATTGTAATAGGAGGTTAGATTTAGGTGAGAGTATTTCAGGGTACCTATTTGGTTGTTTTTTTTCCCCCGGTGAGATTTATGTTACTTTCACCATATGAGAGACTGCCATCTTACGTGTGGTGAGGATCCTATTCAGTGATTTTTGGGTTAGTTGTCCTACAACGAGGAAGGACCTATTTGTTCTATGTTCTTTATTTATGTGAAGAAAATGTAGGTGCCTACTATTCCATAGATTTAAGGTTTGGTAGAAGGGACATTTCAGTCAAAATTGTTACAGTCGCGCCCTTAGACCATACCGGTATATCATACCAAATTTCATCGCTTTACGACAATTACGACAAACCATTCTTGAGGTATTTTGTATACCACCTTTCTCACGAAAAAAAGGTTAAGTAACAATGACTTTGGTTGATATCGGGATGGGTGACTATCCGATTTTTACCAAATTGTTAGTCGCGCCCTTGGACCATACCGGTATATCATACCAAATTTCATCGCTTTACGACTAACCGTTCTTGAGATATTTTGTATACCACCTTTTCCAATTTTCCCATTTAAACCTGCAAAGAATATACAAATCGGCATAACCTGGTTGCAAACATCATCCATCAAGCACTCAATATTAAGCTCTTCCCGTCAAAAAAGTCTGTGCCTTATTATAAGTACAAACCACAGCCAACATCTGAAAATAGAAAGAGCAAGTTATATTGGAACATGCCTATTATTACTGACACTAATATCCCAAATAACAGACCAGATATATTGATAATGGATAAGAATGAAACATCACAGAATAACAATGGAAAAGCGTTCATAATTGATGTCACCATTCCTCTTGATGAAAACCTCCATAAAGCTTACATAGAGAAAATGAGAAAATATCAAGACCTGAAACATAAAATAACTCAAATATATAAATTGTCATCCGTATCAATTATACCGATTGTCATAAGCTCAAATGGATTGGTTCATAAGGACACAAAGCGAGGATTAGAAGAATGTGGGCTGGAAAACATTGACCATCTTATTGAAACCTGCCAAAAATCAGTCCTAATATCGACAACATCCATCATCAGAAAATGTCTCAACATGAACTAAACTTGTGTGGCCATTATGTATACATATTGTTTTGTAAACCTATGTATTACTGTATTAACCTCAATAAAGAGTGAAATTGCCTCATAATAATAACAAGGAGAATACAACTCCTTGTCAAAGCCGCTGGCTACCTCACCTAATTCTCGCTCCATCAGTCCATCCACTAGTGGTGTTTTACGTGGTCTAACTTTGCATCCAGATTCCTGATTTATGAGTATAGGATAGGATAGGGGATTAAGGTGCACTGGAATTTAGAGTAAAATGTGTGCCCAAAAGTGTATGAAAGTGTCCAACTTGGATTGATTTATGCCCTGGCTCTTTGGCTACCTAGGGGCGACATTTGTCTGTCCAAGATGACTTATGGGCTTCATCTTTGAACAGATTGGTTTCAAAGGATGGCAGCAGCGCCATCAGGGAGGATCAAAATTTGATTTGGTCTTAATAAATTTTATTGTTTCGCGTGTTATTTCGATGCTTTTAGGGTTTCTCCAAATTCTCTCTGGACAAATCTCCAGCATGCAAACAATACCTAAAACGTAGTTTGCCCCAATTTAACACTTGTGAAATTAATCATAATCCTTTTTACTTTTTAGAGGTTTAAGATCTTTCCATTTTCCTACACAAAACTTTCAAAGAAAACCATTCAGGAATATAATGTAGATGTGAACCTGGGTATGAGTGAGCTCAATATTGCTGAATATACGCATCAATATCATCCAAGTGCTGCAGACTTGGGACTAAGCACAAAGTGCAGGTATATTTATAAAATGATACACGATAATTGCATATTTACAGTTAAATACGGGGCAGATAAGACGAGCAATTTTATAATAATTAATTTTATATAAGAACTTTCAACTTTTTATCCCGCAAGTTAGCTAAAACAAATTGTAAACGCAGCGCAGGTAGAAATGGAGGCAGTTATAAATGAAGTTTCAAGACACCGGACAGTCGTATTGCCCTAATGTTTAATAACTTCATCAGAGTTGTCATTCGAAACAAATGGAGTGTACATTTCAGGGCCGGTGAACATCAAAAAAATTATCAGTTATCAAAAAAGTACCCACAGAATTTACAAAATGTTAATCATATCACATCGTATTAGGATTAGACGGACATTCACTGAGTGACAATATGGTATTTGTACTTAGGATCGTAAGAATAAACGGAACAAGAAAAGGTGCTGTGTAAAAATATCTGAAAGGACATTATTTGCTAAAACTTTTAGTGCAACATTTCTTTCAAAATCAATGATGTTCTTGTCAGGTAGTTATGCTTGTATGAGGACATTATTTGCTAAAACTTTTAGTGCAACATTTCTTTCAAAATCAATGATGTTCTTGTCAGGTAGTTATGCTTGTATGGAGATCAGAGCTCATTTGTGTGAGAAAATGTGAAAAAAATCCCCCAAAAACCAGTTTTTTTGGTTTTTTGAATGGACATTATTTGCTAAAACTTTTAGTGCAACATTTCTTTCAAAATCAATGATGTTCTTGTCAGGTAGTTATGCTTGTATGTTTATACAAAACAATACTGTGTCAACTTTCCCCTCATGTTGTTTTGGCGTCTTGTACTCGCGTGGCATCTTCTTGTTTCCAAAACTCGAACCTGTTCTTCAAAGCACTCCCTGACCGTCTTCGCATATCTGTTGGCGATATCAATTACCTTGTGATTATCTTCAGCAAGGAAGTGTATCATGGGATTGAGAATGTCAAGTGTTTTCACTCTGAGAGATACCTAAGTGTCTACATTTGCAATAATTGCTTCGTTTAAATGTCCGCTTATAACTCCTACATAAGTTTCATCGCTTTGATCTAGAAACAAAAAAACCGGTAGATGAGGGAGGCTCTTCAAAGAAGATCTTTGAACGGCACAGGTTCTGAAACAAGATGTTCATAGACATCACCTTGGAGGAACGGTAAAAGAAATATTTCTAATAATTTCATTTATTTCAAGTGTGATGCTATCAAGTGTCACACTTATTTTGTGATTTTTGTGGCTGTCGCAGCAGTACAGAATCGTAATTTATGACCGTGCTTATTCGAGATATTTTTGTACGTTTTTTTTGAAGTAAGGATTTCGCGCTGTTAGGTAAGTGTCGTAACATTTGGTTATGGATTTCGTCAGGTCCGGGGGACGATTGGCTTTTGAGTAGTTTTTTTTTTCCGGTGAGATTTATGTTACTTTCACCATATGAGAGACTGCCATCTTACGTGTGGTGAGGATCCTATTCAGTGATTTTTGGGTTAGTTGTCCTACAACGAGGAAGGACCTATTTGTTCTATGTTCTTTATTTATGTGAAGAAAATGTAGGTGCCTACTATTCCATAGATTTAAGGTTTGGTAGAAGGGACATTTCAGTCCTATTCTAGCAATACAAAAGTATGTGCTTATAATAATATTATAAGCACATACTTTTGTAATGGAATAATGTTCTTAAAAAGACATTGTTAATATTATTAACAATGTCTTTAATATTATTAACAATATTATTAACAATAACAATTATTAACATTGTTAATATTATTAACAATATTAATATTATTAACAATGTCTTTTTAAGAACATTATTCCTGGGAAAGAAATAGAGAATGAAAGATGAAAGGAAGGAAGAAACAAACAAATAAATAAGGAAAGAAAAGACGAAAGACAGCAAAATAGTGGATGTGTCAAATGCACCAAACCAAACTACTTCTATCGGAAACCCTTGCAGACTTCTACCAGAAAGCGTGATCAAATAAAAAGTAGTCAAGTATTGAGCACTAGTAGTAAAAGGGGAACCGAAAATGTAACAAGTGCAGTGTATCTGAGCCCAAACAATGCTTCAGACACACAATACATAATGCATCGATGAGTATGAGTTAATAACACCAAGTTTTGGAAAATAAATAAAAAAATGGTGATTGGACAAGTCTTGTACAGTGGTTTCGAAATGAATTGATTGTTTCACCGAATTGTTGCTCCGTTATTTGAGTATTGAGTTTCTTTTTGAAGGAGTTGAACAATTTTCAAACAAATTCGAGAGTTTTCTACAACATAATAAGTAGGTATATGTACATATGTCAACTATGAAGTATGAATAGCGCTTTCTAAAGCTCCATTATAGCATATCTTCTATGTACGCGTATACCTTGGTAAGAAACAACGAAACAACAAAAAACCTAGAAACCTGTGTAACAGCTAACACAAACCTATGGTCTAAAACTCTAAAAGTTTTTGACAGAAATTACCTGAAGTTGTCACTTTGAAGATGTTAACCATAATTTTAAACCAAATTGCTAGAAACTAGTTTATGACATACATGCAGGATAGCGCAGAGAAAGAACTCATGTTAGCTTGTATGTTGACGATTCTAAACATCAAAATCATCCAAACCGGTAGATGAGGGAGGCACTTCAAAGAAGCTCTTTGAACGGCACAGGTTCTGAAACAAGATGTTCATAGACATCACCTTGGAGGAACGGCAAAAGAAATATTTCTAATAATTTCATTTATTTCAAGTGTGATGCTATCAAGTGTCACACGTATTTTGTGATTTTTGTGGCTGTCGCAGCAGTACAGAATCGTAATTTATGACCGTGCTTATTCGAGATATTTTTGTACGTTTTTTTTGGTGGAGATGCCGATGAAACGTTTGAATTAATCAGACAGAAGACATCTCACTCTCAACCGATGACGGATGAGTATGAGTTAATAACACCAAGTTTTGGAAAATAAATAAAAAATTGGTTATTGGACAAGTCTTGTACAGTGGTTTCGAAATGAATTGATTGTTTCACCGAATTGTTGCTCCGTTATTTGAGTTTCTTTTTGAAGGAGTTGAACAATTTTCAAACAAATTCGAGAATTTTCTACAACATAATATGTAAGTATGTACATATGTCAACTATGAAGTATGAATAGCGCTTTCTAAAGCTCCATTATAGCATATCTTCTATGTACGCGTATACCTTGGTAGGAAACAACGAAAGAACAAAAAACCTAGAAACCTGTGTAACAGCTAACACAAACCTATGGTCTAAAACTCTAAAAGTTTTTGACAGAAATCACCTGAAGTTGTCACTTTGAAGATGTTAACCATAATTTTAAACCAAATTGCTAGAAACTAGACATAGTTTATGACATACATGCAGGATAGCGCAGAGAAAGAACTCATGTTAGCTTGTATGTTGACGATTCTAAACATCAAAATCATCCAAACATCAAAATATTTTGGGAAGCCTACAACAAATAACTTAATTTGGTGAATGTCAACGTATCATGGTGTATTCTTATTTACTCAAATATTTGCAGCATTATTAATAAGGAGGCAAGAATTTTGATTAAGAATAAAATGAAATGACCCATTGAATCTTATGTGGGTATCTAATATTTCTCCTTCTTTTCTTGGTTTCTTCAAAACTGGCATAATTGGGTTTTGTAGTTTGTTCAGGAGAAAATTCTATGGTTTGGTATTTTTTGATAGTTCTCAGACTTCTCAGTAAGAAGGAGTACCTACTTATACAGTTTGATAAGAGATAATGCCAGAATAAGAAGCATATTTCTTCCTAGCTGTTGATCCACGACTTCATACAATATTGTTATATCAACATTTACAAACACCCAACCATTCTTACAATAATAATACCAATCCGAGAATCCCCATTGGAGATGATCTTTTTTTTTTGGAAAGGTCCTAAAATTCTGAAACCTTCGTACAAACCTTACAGCCTACTACTTTTATTAGAAATTTTACGCTTTCGTGAACAAGAACAAAAATCAATTTAACAAAACCAACAATAATCACAATCAAAGAAATCCATCTAAAAAGCAACAAAAACATAATAATGCTTGAAAAGATCTTTCTATTTCTTTTCAAATGACCTTTTTCGAGATCCTAAAATACAATCAACAGTATATATTGAAAGAATTCTGTGATTCCTAGGGTATCCTCTCTAGGGTAGAAATGTAGAAATTTTTTACACAGTTACAAAATTGTATGTTTCAGGACATGATATCCTCTTTCAGGACATGATATCCTTTCCTTCTGAAATAACTATTGCATAATTATAGGTACAACATTCCCACGAGGGTCTTCCATGAAAAAAGGAAGAATCCCTTTCAAAGATCTTAAAGAAAAAGAGGATAAAAAAGAAAAAGGATAAAAAGAAACCTTTTTATTAGCTAATACATATTGAAAGAAAAAAAAGAAGGGTAAGAAAGAACAGAACCCGAAATTTTGTATCACAGTATACTAAAAAGGTTCACTCTACACTAATTTCTGAGGAAAAATAACAGAATCCCTGAAGCTTCTGAAGCATCAAGATCTTCATAATAGTCCATACTGACTACTTAGGTATTAAACTGATTGGTCAAATCACTTAAAGTTTGGGAAAGTAAGGTTTTAAAGACATAAGGTACTTATAAATTTGGACCAGAAAAAAAGGGTTACTCATTAGGAGTTTGATGTCCAAATTCTACTGATAGCTTTATTATGCGATAAAAGTCATCCATATTTCTAATTTGCACATTTATGACTTAATTTTACTTCGGATTTGGAGAAGAGATTCTACTTCAAACGTAATGGGTAGGATTGAGAACCGACGAGATCACAAATTCGAATACCTACTAAAACCCGAAAACACCAGGATGATGTTTTCATCATCCATTCGAATTTGAGTACTTTTTCCGTCAATAGAGTTTTTACAATGAATATTTCACGTGACTTTGTGTATTACAAGTGTTTTTCGTATCAAATATCATCCTACGATCGCTGAGGATACCGTGAGGCCAAACCGTACCGACAAAACCTAGTGAGTGAATGAATTTCCATTTTCTAAGGATCTTTGGTGGGGACATCTTGTGTTTATATTTGTATATTTATTTTTTTTGGGGTCTTTAGGAATTCCACTATAAAACACAAAAGATAGTACAAAATTTTCAATAGTTTCTTGTAAATAGCCAGGGTTCTTTAGAGTCTTGTATTATACATAATTATGTATTTATCTTTTCATAGATACTTATCCACTTTTATTTGAGTTTAACTTAAGCTAATGTTCTGCTCAAAGCTAAAGGTAAGCTAATACAATTGCACCAACCGTCATAGTGACGCAAAAGATAGTACAAAATTTTCAATAGTTTCTTGTAAATAGCCAGGGTTCTTTAGAGTCTTGTATTATACATAATTATTATGTATTTATCTTTTCATACCTATCCACTTTTATTTGAGTTTAACTTAAGCTAATGTTCTGCTCAAAGCTAAAGGTAAGCTAATACAATTGCACCAACCGTCATAGTGAGAATTTAGATCCCTCATTCCAATAATAATCAGCAAATCTCATTGTCAGAAACCCGACGCTAGCGATGCGCTAAACGGCAATTTTTATAAAAGAAAGCCTCTCGGCTCGTAATTTCCGCATTTTATCACCCCATTATATCGAGCTCGATGTAATTATATTAATTTCGAAGGAACTGAACCCAGGACTCACGCTGAGAGATGTGAAAATTACCGTCAATGCAAAATACCTCATTGAAACCAATGAGAATATCAGTGTAAGACCACACGTGTTATGAACCTAGGTCTCCAAACCATAAACCTAATGGCAGCGTAGATATTGAACAGCATCATGATAATGTGTATGATATATGAACAGTGAACATACAAGCAGCATCCGAGAAGTTGGAGAATAAAGTACTTTTGTAAAAGAATATTGGGATTGCCAGAATCAATTACCAATTTCACATAGAGATAATGCAGAAAAGTCTTTGAAGTACGAGTATGAGTGAGAAACTACAAATCGAGAAGTTGGAGAATAAAGTACTTTTGTAAAAGAATTGGGATTGCCAGAATCAATTACCAATTTCACATAGAGATAATGCAGAAAAGTCTTTGAAGTACGAGTATGAGTGAGAAACTACAAATGATAGGAAAAATCTTCACCAGAACATGGATAAACCTCTAGAAAAGGATAGGTTTATAATGCCTAAGGAATAATTTATTCCGATCACTAGATCCAAAGGAATGAGTCAATTTACGACATTACGAGATAGTATAGGAATAATTTATTCCGATCACTAGATCCAAAGGAATGAGTCAATTTACGACATTACGAGATAGTATAACTTTTCAGTCTCATTCTGGCAGTATAAACAGGGTATATTCTATTCTATTCTATACCTAAACGCAGCATGCACGGTTTCGATACCCAAGGTCCCGGGTTCGATCGGCCGCACAGAGTTAGGTCGACCGGTATTGAGAACCAAGTGTCAGAAGCACTTAATTATGCTGACAGAAAACGGTATCCATTACATTGGTCAATTACATCTCTATAACATGGCATCCGAGAAGTTGGAGAATAAAGTACTTTTGTAAAAGAATATTGGGATTGCCAGAATCAATTACCAATTTGACATAGAGATAATGCAGAAAAGTCTTTGAAGTACGAGTATGAGTGAGAAACTACAAATGATAGGAAAAATCTTCATCTGAACATGGATAAACCTCTAGAGGATAGGTTTATAATGCCTAAGGAATAATTTATTCCGATCACTAAATCCAAAGGAATGAGTCAATTTACGACATTACGAGATAGTATTGTAGATTAAATCTAAATCTTTACTTATAAGTAGAAGAAGACAATCTGTATTAGGTAAAAAAGAAGCGAATACCCCGAAATCCGAAGAAGTTGGAGGAGTTGAAAAAAAAAGGTTGTCCACTACGTGAGCTGCAGTTTTAGACAAAGCTACTATCACTACGTAGATCTAAGATCTTATGACTTACCAACTGTGTTTGTCTGAGCGAGAATGGGGGTCATAACAGATGTATACCTAAACGCAGCATGCACGGTTTCGATGCCCAAGGTCCCGGATTCGATCGGCCGCACAGGGTTAGGTCGACTGGTATTGAGAACCAAGTGTCAGAAGCACTTAATTATGCTGACAGAAAACGGTATCCATTACATTGGTCAATTACATGAGATAGTAATGTAGATTAAATCTAAATCTTTACTTATAAGTAGAAGAAGACAATCTGTATTAGGTAAAAAAAGAAGCGAATACCCCGAAATCCGAAGAAGTTGGAGGAGTTGAAAAAAAAAAGGTTGTCCACTACGTGAGCTGCAGTTTTAGACAAAGCTACTATCACTACGTAGATCTAAGATCTTATGACTTACCAACTTGGATATAATGCAAAACTCGATTGAAAAATTTCTAGTTAAGTCAAATCCAATTACTCCTTAGTTGTTCTCATTTATTTATTTGGATATTATTGTTTTATATAATTATTATTTTTTTCCTCCTCTTTTTACTTGATGAACACACATGCCCAATAAGACTTTTTTTCTTCTAACAAAGGTAATGTTGTATTGATTTCATAAAATCCAGCTCTCTCTGGTCGTCTGTTTCCATGTCTGTCCTGATGGGTAATTGGTAATTTTATCAGTCCGATAATCAGATAGAGAGAGAGAGAGAGAGAGAGAGATCCGTGTGAAAAAACATCAGGCACTACTTAGGTACCTGCAGTTTACAACAAGATGGGCCTCTTCTGTGTCAGACAATCCCTTCTTTGGCAATAGGGACAAATTAATTTTCCTAATTTCAAGAAACTTTTGTGTAGGAATTGTAAATGCTAAGGTCTTTTAGTCTCGAAAGCGAATAGAGAAGGAGGACAGGATGGGAGAAAGCCAGCTGTTCCGAGAACGAACCTTATCTGTTTCGGACAAAGTTCGCCCCGGGCAGAAATCGAACCCGCGACCTAGCACTCACACTCACAAGGCAAGAACTCTATCTTCCAAACTAACTAACGTCCATTCACCTCTTCACCTCGTCGATGGACGAGGTGAAGAGGTGAATCTAAAGTTCGCTTCGGGCGGGAATCAAACCCGCGACCTAGCGCTTACAAGGCAAACGCGCTACCAACCAAACTACCTATTACTCATGCTGTCATCTGGGTGGGTTTTAACCTCACCCTTCTGAGTGGGCCCCTGGAAAAGCCCAAATGGTCACCCATCCGGGTCCGGGTACCTATAACATGATAACTGACATCGCTATAAAGTCAAAGGTCCTTGAGAAAAGGGGGATTAGGTCACGACGATTTTTCTACGTCCTTCTATTTCTTCGCTCTCTCTCTCTCTCTCTGGTCGTCTGTTTCCATGTCTGTCCTGATGGGTAATTGGTAATTTTATCAGTCCGATAATCAGATAGAAAGAGAGAGAGAGAGAGAGAGAGAGAGAGAGAGAGAGAGAGAGAGAGAGAGAGAGATCCGTGTGAAAAAACATCAGGCACTACTTAGGTAACTGCAGTTTACAACAAGATGGGCCTCTTCTGTGTCAGACAATCCCTTCTTTGGCAAAAGAGACATATTAATTTTCCTAATTTCAAGAAACTTTTGTGTAGGAATTGCAAATGCTAAGGTCTTTTAGTCTCGAAAGCGAATATAGAAGGAGGACAGGATGGGAGAAAGCCAGCTGTTCCGAGAACGAACCTCATCTGTTTAGGACAAAGTTCGCCCCGGGCAGAAATCGAACCCGCGACCTAGCACTCACACTCACAAGGCAAGAACTCTATCTTCCAAACTAACTAACTAACTAACTAAGTTGGCTGTAGAGTCTGTACACTCTTTTTACCTTTCTTTATCTTTTTTTCTTACCTTTGATTTCAACTAACTAAGTTGGCTGTAGAGTCTGTACACTCTTTTTACCTTTCTTTATCTTTTTTTCTTACCTTTGATTTCAAGTGGCGGTAGATCTCATAAACTTACCCTATTCATATTAGGGAATTAGACTACCTTTTAGCAATGAGATAAATCAAAGGCTATCCTTTGAGGCAGAATGGTACCTACTTCTTTTGTAAAAGGCCTCAAATGTGACAAGCAAAATGATCCTCTTGCAAACCTTATAGCCTACTACTTTTATTGGAAATTTTACGCTTTTTTGAACACGAACAAAAGAAATCAATCGAATGAAATCGATTTGATTTTTGAATAAAATGAAAGGATCCCTCCCCCATACTGTGTTAAAAAAATACTATTTTATATTTTAGTACAATACAAACAATATTGTACCTAAAATCTTCATTGGCTTCTACCATGCTTTCGTTTCTAGATATTTTTTTCATGTATTTATAAATGAACATTTTTTTTTTTTCATTAAAGTATCTACCAATAAAAAGATTCCTTTTAAAAATTTAGAAAAGAGACAAAGTAAAATTTTCCAGCAACGACCAATCGACCAAGTACCAAATGCACACTCGCACACTACAATAAAATTATTGTAGACCCCAAGGACTGAACTTGGAAACAAGACTCATAGAACTGTGAATTGATAATTTATTAGCCAAACAGATAGAATCCATAGCCCATAGTGTGCTCAGATGCATATATCAAAAACTCACTGTACTCTGGATTGCAGGCTAGAGGCCCATTGTTCAGAATTTCAGGTGCAGTAGTTATTTATAAAGACCTAAACATTCTGTCATTTCTTGACATTCTTGTTGTTGTGTGCTGCTAGGTGCCTTTCGGTCTGTGAAAGACACAGAACTATAGATAGACCAAAAATTTACTGCACTCTCGACTGCAGGCTGGAGGTCCACTGTTCAGATGCAGTAGTTTTTTTGTAAAGACCTAAATCATTTAGTCATTTCTTGACTTTCTTGTTGATGAGTGCTGCTCCAAAAATCCAAAATAGAAAGCAAATTTATAGGGCAAATATAGCTTTTTACCTTCCCAGCTAAAACTGAGATAATAGGGATTCAAGAAATTGTGTCTTCAAGAAGCTGCGTACACCCCGAATTAGGAATTTTCTTTGCCCTGAAAACATTATTATAGATAGACCAAAAACTTACTGCACTCTCGACTGCAGGCTGGAGGTCCATTGTTCAGATGCAGTAGTTGTTTATAAAGACCTAAATCATTTAGTCATTTCTTGACTTTCTTGTTGTTGAGTGCTGCTCCAAAAATCCAAAATAGAAAGCAAATTTATAGGGCAAATACAGCTTTTTACCTTCCCAGCTACTGAGATAATAGGGATTCAAGAAAAGAAAGAAGCTGCGTACACCCCGAATTAGGAATTTTCTTTGCCCTGAAAACATTATTATTCTAATGGTCAGTTTGATATAAGTCCACCTCCACCACTGGTACTGGTCACTGGTCAAACAGCATACAGATCTCATTTTACTCATCAAGATATCATGTGGTTTCTTTATTTTTTGGACTGAAAAGAAAACATTTCCAAAACGGAATTCTTCTATTCCACCTGAGAATTAAAATATTCACCGTGCGCGAGGATTTAATTAAATTTTTGACACCTTCTTGTAAAGTGTTTCAGTGTTACTGTTCGGTGAGAGTTCAGTGGTCAAGATGGGTTTTTAATGGTTTTCATATAAAAGAGTTTTTTCTTCTTCTTTACAGTGTTTGACCTCACAGAGATTTGACTGGAAAAAGGTCACCCATTATGGGCATTATTTGTTGGACACTTGGAACTTTGTGCGCCTTTCACGAATTCAAATCAATTACAAGTAGCTGCTTTAAAATTGTTAGAAACATTTTAAGATTTTAACGTCAATGTATAATTGCCAAGGTTTTTAGACTTTTTAGTGACTGGCAACGAACTGACCGGCCATCGATCTAACTCGACTGAACCGTCCACACTGCCTGGACGAAATAGATTCACCTCGTCGATCGACCATGTTTGGACACACTTTAACAACTTACGGAGGTATCTTTCCAAAACCAAAGGAGAAAGAGAAGAGAACATTTTGTTCATTACACCAAAATCTTTCAACAGAGAAACAGACACGAATAAAGTTGTTCGGTAGGCAGCAACATCGAGGGAGTAGCGCATTAAGAAGGTTTTGATGAGCGGTCTGAATTCCGGTGTGATTTAGTACCCGCGATTAGCAGTTACGTTTGGTGCACCTACCGCCTTGGCAGATCATACCGGTGACTAATAAGCCCAGCCTCCCTTGTCACCGAATTAATAAAGGTGAGTAATCTCTCTCGTTTTGGTGAAGCGGTCAAAACCGTCATGCCAGTAAATCAGAGCGTACAGGGTCCGCCTGTAGAACGTGCATGGAGCATGATGTTTATGACTGAGTAGTTTTATTATGTTTAGGCGGTCTCTTCATGGTCCCTTGTGTGCCGCGTCCATTTTTGTTTAGGACTATTGAACTGCTCATTGGGTAGTTACTTCCTATAAAATGAAATCTTCAATGCCAAAATGCGGTTTGAATCCCAGCCGGGAAAAACTAAGTAGAGTACGAAGGTTCTCTGTTTCTATTTTGAAAATAGGTAGGCAAATAAATAAAATATAAGTCCCATTCATGAAACAGTACCTTTACCCATTTTTGAAGAAAGATATATTTCTACCTTCTCAATGATTTAAACATTAAAGTTGATTTTTTTCGAGGGTTTTAAGGTTACTTTGAAATTTGATATATCTCCCTGGGCCTGGTTTAAAGGTTACATCCATTTATCAGTACGTAAACCATGACAATGTTATTATTATTTTCAACCACCCTGTATTTAAAATTTAACCATATCTTTTTTTATTATTAATTCATGAATTTTGTCATAAACTTTAACATGCCAGGAATTATGATACTCCTTACAGTCCTTACATTATTCTAAATTGGGACTCTTTTTGATGACACAAGGCAGAAGAAGGTCATTAATATTTTCATATCAAAAGATTTTTTTCCTTGTATTCTTTTGAAGATCTTCTCGTGAGAGTAGATACTGAGTTTTTTTACTACTTTTGGCCGAAAACACCACACCTGATCAAGAACAACATTTTGATAAATTCAAAAATCTCGGACCCATTCGTGAGACTGGTCAGAGAAACTGGTTACCAAAAACTGCTGGGACCTCCACAGATGGATTCGTACATTGTGAATTTGTGAACATCTGTAAAAATGAAATTTAGAATAAAAAATAAATTGTAGATAGGTAGATAATGTACATAATAATATCGTAGTAAATTTCTGCATATTTTATGCTTCTCGCTCATTTTTGCTGGCCTAGCAGATGCTTCAAAGGTGCAGAAAACGTACTCTACTTTTGAAATGCAAAGAGCTGATAACAAAATAATACAAAATGTGTATCTAGTTATCCAGTTAGCTATATTACTTACCTATGTAAAAAAAAAGCAAAAAAAGCTGAGTGCTCCCGTCAGTGCATTGCCAGTTGCCACCCGTTGATAATGGGTTACTTCTTTTAATAACCTGGAAAGATAGTGATAGAAGTTCAAACTATCAGAAATCAAAATTTCATATGAATTCCCGTAATCTGATGTTCAAAATGGATCGAAATGATATCATTGCTGGATGCAACAATCGAGAATCAGAGATAAACCATCAGAAATATCTGAATCAAACGCGGTATTTTCGGTCCGAAGCAGAGAAATATAATATCAATAGTGCTGGTGAAGACCTTGTAAATTTTTGTGAAGAAAACAATTTATTCGTTTCCAACACCTGGTTTGATCAAAAACAATCAGCGCGACATACATGGATCTCTCCAAATGGAATATATAAAAACCAAATCGATTATATTAGAGAAATACTACTGTTAATTTTTAATTAAATAAAAGAGATTAAAATCAATCTTATGAGTGCCTTTCGGTCTGTGAAAGACACAGAACTACAGATGCATATATCAAAAACTCACTGTACTCTGGATTGCAGGCTGGAGGTCCATTGTTCAGAATTTCAGGTGCAGTAGTTATTTATAAAGACCTAAACATTCTGTCATTTCTTGACATTCTTGTTGTTGTGTGCTGCTTTTTCATTGATTGCACTTTGGTTCAGATCGTTTTCATTATCTAAGATTCCCTTCTACTTGGATCACTTGGATGTTTCAATCTATTATGTCCTTCATTTGTTGCATGTATGAGAGTGGGTACTTTAGTTTTGAAAATTATTGCATGTGTTTCATCTTGCAATATTTCTTGTACAGCTCTACATGGCATTAGCATGATGTTATTTGCAACGTTGTGACTTCTGTGTATCTCCTGCCATGAGAACCAAACGCTGGGATGTTTTCGTTTAGCGAATTCAAATGGTCGAGCTTTTAACCTGATGGGTATCCGAAGAAGACATTTGGCTTGATGCTCAATCTCGAAAGTTTCTTCTACATGGCATTAGCATGATGTTATTTGCAACGTTGCGACTTCTGTGTATCTCCTGCCATGAGAACCAAACGCTGGGATGTGTTCGTTTAGCGAATTCAAATGGTCGAGCTTTTAACCTGATGGGTATCCGAAGAAGACATTTGGCTTGATGCTCAATCTCGAAAGTTTCGCTCGTAATCAAATTCAAATCAAGTTCAAATTTCAAGACATTTGACTAGGTATTGTAGATAATCATCCTTCATCTGCTGATACCTGTATCATGTTATTCGGGACACGGGATCCACCTAGTTGTCCTAATATCCACTCATGATGATATTTTCTGAACTCTGGATCGCAAAAGAGTCACAAGGGATTCGAACGGGCTAACTGTTAATGTATTCTTTTTTGTTTCATTGCTTTTGCAAATTTATTGTTCTGACTTCTCTTCACATTGAAGTGGCACTATTCTTTCTAGAGGAGAGGCATACATGTATCATGTTATTCGGGACACTGGATCCACCTAGTTGTCCTAATATCCATTCATGATGATATTTTCTGAACTCTGGATCGCAAAAGAGTCACAAGGGATTCGAACGGGCTAACTGTTAAAGTATTCTTTTTTGTTTCATTGCTTTTGCAAATTTATTGTTCTGACTTCTCTTCACATTGAAGTGGCACTATTCTTTCTAGAGGAGAGGGAGGACTGAGGGTGTAGGCTGTAGTTGGCAATTCTTTGGCAGTTGGCAGCCACATTCAGTGTGCTGCTTTAAAAGTCCAAAACACAAAGCAAATAGAACTTTTTACCTTCCCAGCTAAAACTGGGATGGTAGGGATTAAAAAAAAAATAGTGTCTTCAAGACGCTGCGTACACCCCGAATTAGGAATTTATTTGACCTTAAAACATTATTATTCTGATGGTCAGTTTGATATAAGTCCACCTCCACCACTGGTACTGGTCAAACAGCATACAGATCTCATTTTACTCATCAAGATATCATGTGGTTTCTTTATTTTTTGGACTGAAAAGAAAACATTTCCATAGCCAAAAGCGTGCACAGGTGAGCAAATTTTCTTCACGTGAGTTCAATAATAAAAAAAACGCACATTGTAATTTATTTTATGCTAATACCCATACACAGATATACAACAAAGATAAAATAATATTAAGTACCTAATACTTCATATTGATTCTTGTAGATTCATTCAGGAAGATGGATTGTTAAGATCTTATCTGATTAGTTAAATGACTCGAACATCGTGTTCTCATTTAAAATTTATTAAAGCTTTCCAACCTGGTTCTTGTACAGCTTAAAGCTGTTTTGATAAGCAAAGAAACATTTTTTGTAACTTCATTAATGGTCTGTGTTTACCAAACCAATTTGGCTTCTCTCTTCTCGCTCCCTCAAGTTCTAAATGTGCCAAATTTTGAGCACAATGAAATATGGAGCATCTGATTCAGCGTGTAGAGTTGTAGTTTGTAGGGAGCTGTTGAGAGATTTTCTTTAATGGCCTCTGATTTAGACTCTTGGGTTTTCCTTATAATCTCGATTAGCAAACCTAATTTTTACTTTCCTTATCCTATAGGAAGGAAAGTAATGTAATCGGGTCAAAATTTCGATGGTCAGTTTTTAGTGCCAAAACACATCACATTCAGAATTTGCACATGTAGGTACATTGTACATTATGACATTAATAAACAGACCTGGATGATTGAATAGGATTGGTCCCAGAATCTTTTTTTCCCCCACTTCAAGTTGCTCGAAACGCTCTTCTTATGAGGTTTTTTTCTCTTCCCCTTCGAGTTTTCGGCTTCTTATTCTTCTTCTTCTTCAAAGCGACCCAGACTAGCACGATTTTAAACAGAAATAATTCTCCAAATTTCTATCAAAGTATTATTCAAGTGACACGAGAGGTGTATAAAAAATGGGTCCATTCCTACAAATGTGTAAGGTTCTAAAGAATCTTAACTCGAAAGAGATCATCAACTCAGGTTTATTAGTACGAGAATTATTAGAAGTGTAGTACAATTTATGTTAATTAAGTTATAAACGAAATCAGCGATTGATAGATCGGTCGGAATCTTACTAGATCACTGACAAGCCAATTATATTGTTCAATAACGAATAGCTAGATGATAGTTATCAGAGAAACACATGTAAAAAAAAAAATCGAAATGTTTGATGAATTAGCCTATGTAGGCGGACATGCTTGGGTATGTGTAGGTGCGTGTTTGTGTCTTTGTGTGTGATTACAAGCCTTATTAAGCGCCTGACTTTGGTATATCTTTATGTATCTACTTACAACTTGTCATGGTGTTCCATTAGAGCGCCTGACAACGAATTCTGTCTTGGGGTAAAAACAGAGTGGAGCGGAGAGCCTAGAGCTTATGCTCTCAGGCTGAAGGTTTGAATTGGTCGCTTCCCTCTATCATGAATGCTACCTAGGTATAGATTTTTTCATTTTAGAGATTTGATAGAGGTGGCTGCTAAGGTCTTATCATCCCGAGAGCCAAGAGAGATGGGTAGCAGAAAGCCAGCCGATCCGAGAACAAACCTTCTATGTTTAGGCTTAAATCCTCCCCCGGGAGGGAATCGAACCCGCTCCCTAGAGCTTACAATGTAAATGCACTGCCCTTCTAGCTAACTTAGCTGGAGATATAGATTTTGGTTTAGACATAAAAAAAAGTTTTCCGGCAAATTCTAGCGTGTGGGGTTCAAAATTGACTGCTCCATTATCACACCTGTAAGACAAGTGCTAAACATTCTGAATTTTATAAGTTATCAGGTTGATCGGGTGGTGTTGGGACCATATTAAACATAACATGACTCGTGAGTGACAGATTTAAAAAAATTAAAATCAAAACCATCGCGTGTTGCTAATTTCTTCACCTCATTCAGCCTGATTATTAAACGTACACCAACCTGCAAACTCACCATTCGACACCTAATTGGTTGTCAACTTGTCTGTCAAAATTGTGACAACTCTGTCCGTCTTACTTCTCTTGTCTGTGGCCTTTCGGTAACTATTTCTTTTTTTCCTTTTCATTAATTCAATGGTGGATGTGTCAATATCACTGAGCAATATTATAAACATGATTTTTTTGGTGGATGTGCCATTATTGCTAAATTTTATTCAGAATTCAATTGTGGATGTGTCACTATCACTGAATACTCAGAACAGTGTAACAATAACGAAGCCTTATTAGTGGATGCGTCATTATCACTGAATAATACAAGGAATGATTCGATGGTGGATGTGTCATTTTTTTTCCTCTTTTCATTAATTCAATTGTGGATGTGTCAATTTCAGTAAATAATATTATAAGCATGATTTTAATAGTGGATGTGCCATTATTACTAAATTTTATAAAGAAGAATTCAATGGTGGAATTGGTGGATGTGTCGATATCACTAAACCCTCTGAACAGTGTAACAATAACGAAGCCTTATTAGTGGATGCGTCATTATCACTGAATAATACAAGGAATGATACGATGGTGGATGTGTCATAATCACCAATATTCTTTTAAAGTACAAACATTTTAAAATGAAACCACTATATTGCGCCTTGAAATTCAGGAAAGCAAAAAGGAGGACAATATTTCCCATCGCTATCCCTCAAAATTCAAAATGAAAACCCCCTTTATTTTTTCACTGTTCATAAAGTTTGATGAAAATTCCCATAGATGGCGCCATCTGATTCATTCTTCGAAATTTGAAAATGAAAACGGTTTCATTTTTTTTTACCTATTCTAACAGTTAATTTTAAAAAGAAATAGGTACCTAAATGAGTATAACACTAGGTTGATAAATTCTGAAAATTGTCTCATCAAGAGACTGTAATCAATTGATTTAATAAATACCTCCTTAACATATTAACAACCATTAATTTTGGGTCCATCAGACCATGTCAGGAGTAGATATTGCCCAGAAACCATCCATCTCATTATCATTCTTACCACTGGAGAACCCTGTATTTTCCAATATCTCATACTCAATACTCCATCAGATATTGATAGGTTGATAATCTTGATATTATCGAAATACAGCTCTACATTTTACCTCCATGAGTGCAAGTATGAAATCAACTTGATTTCGCCCATAAAATGTCCAATAAAAGTCCATTTTATTTTAAATAGTATTATTGAAATTCCATTGAGATTATCCGTCACTCAAACATATTAGCAACCATTAATTTTGGGTCCATCAGACCATGTCAGGAGTAGATATTGCCCAGAAACCATCCATCTCATTATCTTACTACTGGAGAACCCTGTATTTTCCAATATCTCATACTCAATACTCCATCAGTTATTGATAGGTTGATAATCTTGATATTATCGAAATACAGCTCTACATTTTACCTCCATGAGTGCAAGTATGAAATCGACTTGATTTCGCCCATAAAATGTCCAATAAAAGTCCATTTTATTTTAAATAGTATTATTGAAATTCCATTGAGATTATCCGTCACTCAGTGCTGAAGGTTGAGTTTGATGTGGACAAGAATCGGATTGGTTTTAGTGGCGTATCCACTAAAATGATCTCTGGAACACTCTGGGTCAGTTTTTGGTTGCAATAAAAGTCCATTTTATTTTAAATAGTATTATTGAAATTCCATTGAGATTATCCGTCACTCAGTGCTGAAGTTTGAGTTTGATGTGGACAAGAATCGGATTGGTTTTAGTGGCGTATCCACTAAAATGATCTCTGGAACACTCTGGGTCAGTTTTTGCTTCTAACACAGCTATCTTACTTACCTACATACAACCTGGTTTGCGGTAAAGAGCTTCGATTTCAACAAAATGGATTTGTGAAGGAAATGTCAGCATTCGAACTATTCAGCAAAATAGGTATGATTTATGGTAAGGGGTTGGAATTAGACAGAGCAAAATTATGAACAAAAATAGATAGATAGAAGACAAAAACAAATAATAGGTATATCACTCCCCTTTTTCTTACCGATGGTCCGTCACTGGTATAATATATTATGTGTTATCAGGACTTGAAGTAATTTCCATGAAATGGTCCAATAAAACTGCATTCTAAGTAAAGCTTTTTCAAAAATGATATTTAAAATCTTCGATATCGTGTGATGAAAGGTACAGGGCTCCCATTGGACCTCGTTTCTACACAGAAACTTTACCCACTTTACAATATGCACACAATCACAATTGGTTCGGAGATTTTATTTGATAAACCCTTAACGTTATTGTATAACTGCTAAGGACTTTATTGACGGGGGTTTTACCCTCCGAGCTCCGTTCGGAAACAAACTGCTCGCCACCTCACCCAGCCCGAGTGGGGCCGATGAAAGCCAGCAGCAAGAGATTGCCCAATTGGTCACCCATCCGGGAAATAACCACGCGCAACTTTGTTTAACTTTAGTGGCTATTGGTCAGTCGTCGGGAAACTAAGCACACACAACTTAGCAACTTTGCCTTCAGTTCAGTGGTCCATGGGGAACTGGAGTATTCAACGTGCCATCGACTTTAGATGTGTCTAGAATTTGTCGTTCTTTTTCGGGCTCTATCTCTTCTTTCCCATTTGGTTCTTCTTGGTTGACCACTCCAATATCGTTCGGTAGGAAGCCGGCCATTTGAAAGATCTTTTCTCAAAGGAATAGGCAAAGTAAGTAGGTAATGCTCTTTCTTTGGATATGTATTTTACTATTTTGTATCCATTTTTTTTTTTTTATCTACCATATTATCGTAATCAATTAGGTATGTGACTTTGATTTCTCAATATTTTCTAATCATGATAGCACAAGTTAGTTGTGTACAATGTATTTCCAATTATTCAGGGTGTCCTAATAGTGGAAAATAAATATGTACCTCGAAAACTTCAATTTATTAAATACCTAAATAAAAAAGCTATAGCTTATGAACAAGAGATTCGAGCTTTGATCCAACAGTCACTTCTCCAGGTATGAACCAAGTACAACGTTGCTTAACGTCAATAAACAGCTACGTCGCGTCACATCGCGCCAAGTGTATGCAATTGCAATTACATCGCGTCGCCTTGCGTTAGTTTACGCTCGCTGTATTATCCCAGCAGCACCGAGAGCACATCGAAGGGACCCGTTCCCGATAAATCGCTGAAGTTAAGCAGCGTTGTGCTTAGTTTGTATCTGGATGGGTGACCATCTGGAATCACAAGTGGTGGCTATGCTTTAATGCACTTTGCCTCGTAAGGGCAGTCAGGGGGTTGGTGTTGTGTTTCTTATATCCCTGTGTCCTTTAGATGAGATAATGGTCGTAGTGTTTGGGTGGAAGAGCTACTCCAGGTGAACAATGCCACTAAAAAAAAATATTCCACCAGGACTAAACAGGTGGTCAGTGAGTACTAATTTAGATGCAACGTAATCAATATGATATTTTCCAATGCAATAATTTGCATATAATGCACTGTTCTCCCTAGGTGAGTGGATGTAGTGAGCAACCTCTTCACTGCCCTGTGTCCTCTAGATGGGGTGATGATGGTCGTAGAGAAGAGATAGATTGTTAGATAGATAAATAGACAGTCTATTGAACTCGGGAAAGTACTTTATAACTAACCGTAATCAAAATCACATGAAAGGATAAAGGTTTCGATGTGCGAAAAATTTCATCAGCAGACATGATGGTGTGCCTGATACAATCGACCCCATAGAGAGAGACAGAGAAGGAGAGGAGAGAGAGAGAGACAGAGAGAGATGAGGAGGAGGAGGAGGAGGAATAAAAAAGCTATAGTAATAAAAAGCGTAGTATAATTAAATACGTGGGAACTTCTTAAGGCGGAGACTTATTTTCGTAACCAATACATTACTGAACAATATGCAGCATAGGCATTTAATTTTTGTTTTCAAGAACCTCAAATACTGACTTGTTAAGAACACTCAAGCTTCAATTGAAATACAATCATTTGTATCAAGAGCTCATTAAATTTTAAAATCAACTTAACGAACAATCTGAGTTGGAAATTTTGATCAAAACAATCATAAACGCTTCAAACATATTAAGTGGACAAAGTTAGTAGGTACTTATTACTTATTAGGTATCAAAACAGTACACCTTGTTCCTAAGAATATGTTGATAAATATGTAGGTATGGAACTGAGTTACCAAATCATCGAGTTCTAACACAGCTATCTTACTTACCTACATACAACCTGGTTTGCGGTAAAGAGCTGCGATTTCAACAAAATGGATTCGCGAAGGAAATGTCCGCATTCGAACTATTCAGCAAAATAGGTATGATTTATGGTAAGGGGTTGGAATTAGACAGAGCAAAATTATGAACAAAAATAGATAGAACGAGCTTTGACGCAACAGTCACTTATCCAAGTATGAACCAAGTACAATGTTGCTTAACGTCAATACGTCACATCGCGCCAAGTGTTTGCAACGTAGCGTCATTACATCGCGTCGCATAGCCTTGCGTTAGTTTTTAGTTTACGCTCGCTGTATTATCCCAGCAGCACCGAGAGCACATTGAAGGGACCCGTTCCCGATAAATCGCTGAAGTTAAGCAGCGTTGTGCTTAGTTTGTACCTGGATGGGTGACCATCTGGAATCACAAGTGGTGGCTATAATGCTTTAATTGCCTCATAAGGGCAGTCAGGGGGTTGGTGTTGTGTTTCTTATATCCCTGTGTCCTTTAGATGAGATAATGGTCGTAGTGTTTGGGTGGAAGAGCTTGAAAAATCCGTCAATAAAAATGAATGAGAGATGGAAAAATTTTCGTGTAGACTACTAACCTTGTTTTCCAACAATGGGTTCTATTTCTGTCCTGAATTCTAAATTTAGATTCTGTCTATAGAAATCTAAATTTATAGCATTCCAAATTTAGAATTCCAGACAAAAATAGAACCCATTGTCTCGTTCAAGGACCAAGAGGCAGTGTCGACTGAGGGGGTTCGACACCAGTGGCGAAACAGAAAATTCAATGTGAAAATTAACATCATTCTTGAACATCATAAAAATATCAAGCTTTTTAATTTGAAAAAGAGAACCAAAAGGCAGATATATTTTGCAGAACTTCAAAGAATTATTACAGATTATTTGTTAAAGGCCAACATGTTTCGGAGGCGCTCCCTCGATCATCAGGACTACAAAAAACACTAAACTACGAGGTACACTGAAGCTTTTCCTTCCAATTAATACTGTGGTTGCCGCAAACGGCCTGTGTCGCTAAATTGTGTAAAAATAAATAAATAATAGTATTGGTGGATGTGCTAGAATCACACAGCTTAACTTGGAATTTTGGTCTCTTATTTTTGATTCAATTTGGTGGATGTGTCGAATTTACAAACAAATTAGGTATATTTTCATTTGTCAACAAGTAGGTAGGCGCAATTAGAAAAAAATCTGCTTCTGAAGTAGTCAGCTCTGAACTTACATTTTTACAGATTTTGTTTATTTTGGCAGAATGACACATCCACTAATAATTGATCCGTAAGTGAACTAGGTACCTACACCTTGGATTGCAATAGTCCTACATACTGGACTCCGCACACAGGAATGTCGTCAGAATAGACCTTCATTTCAATGTAATGTACCTACCTATACCTTCTTTTTTCGAATAGAATTATTTATTAAAGAATAGACTTTGTGTAAAGGGTAAATACCTACTTCCCTCTACCCTGCCGTATACAGCACTGATTACCGTCATAGAAAACAAAGCAGCCCGCATTATCCCGCAACTGAATACCTGTTTCCAGCCAAGGAAAATATACCTACGCTGTAATATAATAATCAAATAGAAGAAAGAAAATAGAAAACCATCATAATGAAAATGCATGTGTAAGAGTATTATTAGTAAATAGCGAAACATACAGGATGTGAGCTAAAGCGCTCAATCAATAAAAAATATGCGAAGTGTAGGGAAGACGTAAGTAATGTACCTTTATTTGGGACGAGCTAAAGAGAATTTTTCAAAGTGGGTAATGAAGTGGGGTATCATGCATCTTCTGAGTCCCGTATGATCCAGGCTTTGAGTCTGATCCATCAAATCTTGACGAGACATCTCAGTCTCTACTCTTACCTGGGGACGTGTCTGCCTCGACCCATTCATCTTCTGAGTCCCGTATGATCCAGGCTTTGAGTCTGATCCATCAAATCTTGACGAGACATCTCAGTCTCTACTCTTACCTGGGGACGTGGGGGGTGTTCCTGATTACTTCTTATCCGAGATAAGTCTTGTTGTTGCTTTCGAGAAAGCCACTTCTTCCGTCTCAAGTGTTTTGGGGGGATTAACAGTTCGAGATTCAGCTTAAAGTCATCCCGTGAGACATTAAGTACTAAGTAGTCAATAATCCGAAGTACTTGTTTTCCAATGCTCAAGTACCCGAGTGTCATCGAGTGGTATTTCTAATTATATTGTTATCAACCTATTTCTTGTAAGTTCCCTCTTCTGACACAACCGACCAGTAGTCTTGTCAGAACATCCAATTAAATCCGGATAATTATGATCTGGCAGTATAAGCAGGGTATATTCTATTCTATTCTATTATATTTTGGGCCTGATTTTACCTTTGGCAATCCTGTAGGGCCTTCTGCTATTTGGTTCCAAACACCAGTATAGCCCATAATAATAGTGTTGCTGGGCGTGTGTTGAGAACGGTTGAACTAAATAGTTTACACTCTTGGGAGTGCCCCGGGTAACTCCTGCTCATCGCAAATTATTCTCAATAATCTCCGTTCTGCAGTGATGCCGTGTTCTTGTTCTTCTTCAATTTCTTCTTCTAATCCACCTTGTTCTTCTAATCTCACGTTCTTTTTCTTCTGCTTTTAAATTACCTTCTTCCTCTGGTTTTAATCCATCTTTTTCGTCTTCTTCTTTTAATTCACGTTCTTTTTCCTTTAATCCACCTTTTTTTATCTACTTTTAATATAAGAGTATCATCTCCTTATCCATCACCTTCTCGTTGTCGTCTTCTTTTAATTTCTACTATCATCCTTCTTCTTCTTCTTCAGCCTCCTCCGCGTCCTGAAGCTTCTCTATTATTGAGACACCTCAAGTGTACTTCGAAAAGTTCAAGGACGTCACCTTCTTCCTCTGGTTTTAATCCATCTTTTTCGTCTTCTTCTTTTAATTCACGTTCTTTTTCTTTTAATCCACCTTTTTTTTGATCTACTTTTAATATAAGAGTATCATCTCCTTATCCATCACCTTCTCGTTGTCGTCTTCTTTTAATTATTCTACTATCATCCTTCTTCTTCTTCTTCTTCTTCTTCTTCTTCTTCTTCTTCAGCCTCCTCCGCGTCCTGAAGCTTCTCTATTATTGAGACACCTCAAGTGTACTTCGAAAAGTTCAAGGACGTTGATGAGAGCAATCTTTTCAACAGCCTATAATAATCCTACCTGCACTTCGCCACACGAAGGACTTTCCTCGTCATTTTGCAGACAATAATGGGGCATTACATCGAGATACACTCTTATAGCTTAGAATCGAGGTAAAAGTTGAATTGGACATACAATATTAACATTTGTTGCAAATTTTTGCATAATATTTAAAAACAAATGATATTAAACAAGCCATCCTACCCACTATGTTCATTAAGGACGATCATGCATTTGTATTGTTCTTGACTTAATGGCCATAATAATTGACACCGTGGTACTTTCTTGTTAACGAATTTGAAGATTGTTATGGACATCATTGTCATCTGGATCAGAATATGTATTTTGAATTGCCCCACTCTCATTTCCATAGTGTCTTTACGGTGTGTTTCCATGTATGTTTTGCATTAGGTACATAATATGTAGGTAATTTCATTGACGGGTGGCTTTTATTCTTTAACAGTGAACCTTTAATTGAATTAGATATAATTATAGTAATTCCTTTTTACGCAAGTCCTATAGCAACACGGGTTATTAAAATCCGTCTTAGAACACCAAATCGACCGCCGAGGTCGTACCGGTAATAGACCGTCTGGACACTCTTACGTCAGTATAATGTAACCTGAGGAAATGTATATGAAAGAGACAAAGTCTATGGGAGAGAAAGATCGCAAGAGGAAAAGAGAGAGGGAGGAAGGGGGGAGAAAAGGGGAAAGAGGGAGAGAGAGACAGAGAGAGAGACAGAGAGAGAGAGAGAGAGAGAGAGAGAGAGAGAGAGAGAGAGAGAGAGAGAGAGAAAAGGAAAAAGAAAGCGAGGAAATAGTGAGAAGAAGAAAGACGAGAGACATAGAAAAGAAAGAAGGAAACGGCTTTAACTGTTTGAAAATACTGTTCTTTAGTTAAAACTACTGACTATGTATTATACGAGATTTTGATTTGGTTAAATTGAACCACTTTTGTTGATAACAACAGATATTCACAGTTTTTTTTTTTGCTGATTTGGTATTTTCCCCATTTCTCATCTCGGTAACATGTTGATTAATTTATTTTCAACATCTGGATTAGATGCACTACGAATACATATAACTCATAGCACTGAAATGTAATGTGACAATAATATCATAAAGATTATCCAACAAGGATGTAGATTTGTTCCAACGTCAATATTCAAGGCAACTATTGTTAATTATTATAGTGCGATTAGCATTAGCATCATATTCATCTTGTCTTCACACAATGCAAACGCTAACACAAAGTCTTTCATATTTTATTATGAACAGCGCTCATAAAAAATTACTTCATTCACTACATCAGGTACTTTAGGCTTATTAATTTCCAAATTGTTTTATAAGGCATCTGAGCGTAGTTATTTTCAGGTGAAAAATAACTAAAATTGTTCCTTTGAACACAAATGGAATCTAAAGACTTTAAACAGCTCTCAGAAGCATTCGCAGCAAGTCCTCAATATACTACCAACAATAGCAGATTCTCACGAGGAAAGTTAATTGCTAAAAGCTCTGAGTGCCAGAGAGAACCTCTCAGGTAGTTCATGTTTAGTTATTTTCAGGTGAAAAATAACTAAAATTGTTCCTTTAAACACAAATGGAATCTAAAGACTTTAAACAGCTCTCAGAAGCATTCGCAGCAAGTCCTCAATATACTACCAACAATAGTAGATTCTCACGAGGAAAGTTAATTGCTAAAAGCTCTGAGTGCCAGAGAGAACCTCTCAGGTAGTTCATGTTAGTCTATCGTGTTAAAAAGTTATTTTCAGGTGAAAAATAACTGAAATTGTTCCTTTAAACACAAATGGAATCTAAAGACTTTGAACAGCTCTCAGAAGCATTCGCAGCAAGTCCTCAACATACTACCAACAATAGCAGATTCTCACGAGGAAAGTTAATTGCTAAAAGCTCTGAGTGCCAGAGAGAACCTCTCAGGTAGTTCATGTTCACACACAATACGTTTACAATGCAATTGTTAAATAAATTTATATAGTGCTCATCGTAATTTTATGCACTTTTCTCTCTTCTTTCATGATTATTTTGTGCAATTGAAATGTTGTCTGCTCCACAAAAAAACAAAAAGCGCAAGAATTAAAATAATTACAGTGTCAATTCATTTATTTGTTTACACACACAATACGTTTACAATGCAATTGTTAAATAAATTATATTTATATATAGTGCTCATCGTAATTTTATGCACTTTTCTCTCTTCTTTCATGATTATTTGTGCAATTGAAATGTTGTCTGCTCCACAAAAAAACAAAAAGCGCAAGAATTAAAATAATTACAGTGTCAATTCATTTATTTGTTTGGATCCAAGCCAACAGTTTTATATGTGATGGTTTTAAGTTGTTGGAGTACACTGAGAGATGTTTGAATGTTTTATTGCTGGAGTAATTGAATAACAATTACCGTGCCGGGACCGGGGCGCGGGTACAAGGTGGCTAGGAGATTACTTGAGATTCCCACACAACGCACATAAAATATTGCGAAGCCTAGCCGAGAGAGATTCTCGAGCTTTCGGCTATAAATTTGAAACCTATTTTGTGAGCTTGTAAAATAGAAAACCTACCTATTTCTTGTAAGTTCCCTCTTCTGACACAACCGACCAGTAGTCTTGTCAGAACATCCAATTAAATCCGGATAATTATGATTGGTTTTTTGTTAGTAGGCAGCTCAACGTGTATGGTAACATGATCATATATTATGTTAGGATGTGAGCTAAAGCGCTCAATCAATAAAAAATATGCGAAGTGTAGGGAAGACGTAAGTAATGTACCTTTATTTGGGACGAGCTAAAGAGAATTTTTCAAAGTGGGTAATGAAGTGGGATATCATGGGAAATTTAGTGAAGTTATAACCTCCCCATGCCTCGACCCATTCATCTTCTGAGTCCCGTATGATTCAGGCTTTGAGTCTGATCCATCAAGTCTTGACGAGACATCTCAGTCTCTACTCTTACCTGGGGACGTGGGGGGTGTTCCTGATTACTTCTTATCCGAGATAAGTCTTGTTGTTGCTTTCGAGAAAGCCACTTCTTCCGTCTCAAGTGTTTTGGGGGGATTAACAGTTCGAGATTCAGCTTAAAGTCATCCCGTGAGACATTAAGTAGTCAATAATCCGAAGTACTTGTTTTCCAATGCTCAAGTACCCGAGTGTCATCGAGTGGTATTTCTAATTATATTGTTATCAAAAATATCTCTTACCGAGTCACTAAGCATGGTGGGATGCTGAACACTGAGTCTTTCAGAGGCACTCACTAAGAACCTTATCAGAAATAGGAGTTTTAATATCCTCATATATTGTTTGGACATTACCTGTTAGAAAAAATCATCAATAAATCATTATAATGTCTCATGAGAGTCATGAGCTTTGGTTTTATACCTGCTAGTCCTGCTACCAGTTACAGGAGGAGATCAATATCTTCTCATTCTTTTCGTTGGATTGGAAGTCCAATGTTATATCGTCCCTATAGCACCGCGCTAATCAAATAAGGGTTTCAATGGTTGAATCATTTGGTGAAGTTCTAGAGTGCACATTTAATACTTTCCTAGATTTTGTTTCGTAGGTTTGAACTTACCTCTAATGATCCTGGATCCTGAGCAACGAAACTATCTTTCTGTAAGTATATTCCAACGAAAGGGAAAACGTACCTATTCGCAAGTGTTGTAGTATAAAGTTCGACTTCTTCACAACTGCTGAATCCTTAGGGAATCATCATCTAAATTCTAACGCAAAGCCTCAAACGACCATTATAACCATGGTACAATACAGGAGCTGCAGTAGCAGACCGCTCGTTTAGTGTCCATTGTTCAGTCACACTGTTCTTTCACCAAAACAAAACTCGACGTGGAAAAAATAAATAATTGATTATCAGATTATTTGTGTTACGATGCGGGTGGTAATTTCTAAAACGTCCCATGTCAAGTCTGAGATAACACAGTGAGATTGTCGAGTCTCCTAAAGCCTGGAATGAATCAAACCTGACGGATTTACCTCCTACAACTACAACACATTAAAAAACCCTAATCATTAAAAAATTGATAAGAAAATGTGTACACGTTTATTTTTTATTATACCTAACATTAAAATGTAATGAATGTACAGGGTGGGAGAAGATTGGCCTCCCGTTCCGAGCAACTGAATTCAATATGAAACTGTGATTTCAGTTGTAGGGACAAATTTAACACCTGGAATGAGGGACAAAACCATTGATTTCTGGAGATATTAGGCAGTCCTGAACTAGACTTGTAAAATTGGAAGATCATCTTGAGTAGGCCAAGAACAAGCTCTAATAATCAGAGGACACAAGATGTCAATGAAAAATTTTCCATAACAAAGGTAAGTTTGTAATAATTATTTTTGTGAACATAGGTATGTTTGGGTATAACTGTTGGGAAATGTCCCTGTGGTAAGAATAAATTGACGCTCCATTATACATCTGGAGAACACTTCGCGTGCGGGATGACGGATCAGTTCCTAGGCCCAGAGCCCTTATCACACCCGGCGTTGTTATACATCATCAGTATTATCATATAGTCCATCCATATCAACTCCATCCACACCGTAAGTTTCGTCACCATTCCACAGGGTTCTTTAACCACCCACCATTTCCAAACGCTGAGCTATTAAAAGAAAAGCCAAGGCTAATAGTGAGTCAACCACCTACTCAAAGATGAGTCCCATTGTCTCAACTTGTTATCAGCAATTTCATACACATTAGCAGCCATAACACTAAACGTTTTCATTTCCTCGACTTGCATTTCGCGTTAATTGCTGATAATAATGGTGACACATGTGTCTTCTGACGTGATTGCGGAGGGTGTTGATGTGTTCTAGTTTCAAGATGCACCAGACATTGGGTGTTTATTGTTTTGTCAGTTCGGTTGCGGTTGATGAATTTCACATTCGTGGCCGAGGCGACACGAAATGTTAAGCCGTAATCCACGAGGCTTGGCCAAATACTTTGGAATCTCACTAGAAACAAACACTAACTTATGTTGCTTTTCCAAGACAAGCAGCAAGCACTCTTTTACAGAGATTGAATTCACCTTGGAATTTTGAGACAATGTACTTAGGTGTGTAAATATCATGTAAATTCAAAATTTACAGGTAGGTATTGACTATTGCTGTTTAGTTGTATTAGTCATCAAATATTTCAGCTTACTTGAAACACTCATGTTGCTTTTCCAAGACAAGCAGAAAGGACTCTTTTACAGAGATTGAATTCACCTTAGAATTTTGAGACAATGTAAATTCAAAATTTGCAGGTAGGTATTGACTATTGCTGTTTAGTTGTATTAGTCATCAAATATTTCAGCTTACTTGTTCGTCCGTTCTACAATCTCTACGCGGCATCACTAGAAAAACCCTTGGTCTCAGTTTGGAAATGATTCTCTGAACGAATCACCTTCAATTGTGTTGACCTTGAAAACTTTTATCGCTGCCAGCAAATGTGTCATTGCGGCATCTCCACGATGCACCATACTCCATAGACTCCACCATATTATACTTGTACTTAAAGCCTCCACTCTTATCTCACAACGTTACCAAGAGATAGAGATAGAGCTTTGCATAAATGCATTGACATTATGTATTTATTTTTATTATGAGAAAACCACGTCCAAGTTCTACCAAGCTTGTCGAACACAGATACACCTGCATATGCTGTGGTGGAATGGCAGAGTTATTAATCACAGTGATTACACCATTACCTGTGACAATGATACTCCGCGCATAGTACATATGTAGCAACACAGGCAATAGCTACTCGTATATAGGCACTTCTTATTCATATCTCACCAAGTTCATAACCATTTAACATTATGGACATTAGAGTGGATATTACCAACTGAGTATAGGGTGAACACTATAAGGTTCAATAACTGGAACTACTATGAACACCATGTAGTAATAGATGTTTTTCTTATCCTTGAATTGTGTTCTGATGTTTTCCTACACTGAAAAACGTAGGTACATCAGATACAAAGTTCCTTGTCGTATATACTCCCTGACGACCGTAATGTTTTGGAAACCTTTAGTACCGATTGAAAGGAAATGGTTTACTCCATCTTCTCATATCCCTATTGGGTATAAGTCTACAATAACATCAATAATCTGTAACCATCCAGCCTTAGAATCACCCAACCAAAGACTAACAAAACCATTTGGGAGTTCTGGGACAAGGTTCTGTACCTACTCCACTACTACTTCCTACAAGAACCTACTTTACTAGGGTCACCCATTATATCTACAGGTGATTACAGATTATTATTTACCTACTATTAAACTTTCCTACCCTTTCATCGCTGCCAGCAAATGTGTCATTGCGGCATCTCCACGATGCACCATACTCCATAGACTCCACTATATTATACTTGTACTTAAAGCCTCCACTCTTATCTCACAACGTTACCAGGAGATAGAGATAGAGCTTTGCATAAATGCATTGACATTATGTATTTATTTTTATTATGAGAAAACCACGTCCAAGTTCTACCAAGCTTGTCGAACACAGATACACCTGCATATGCTGTGGTGGAATGGCAGAGTTATTAATCACAGTGATTACACCATTACCTGTGACAATGATACTCCGCGCATAGTACATATGTAGCAACACAGGCAATAGCTACTCGTATATAGGCACTTCTTATTCATATCTCACCAAGTTCATAACCATTTAACATTATGGACATTAGAGTGGATATTACCAACTGAGTATAGGGTGAACACTATAAGGTTCAATAACTGGAACTACTAGGCCAAGAACAAGCTCCAATAATCAGAGGACACAAGATGTCAATGAAAAATTTTCCATAACAAAGATAAGTTGGTAATAATTATTTTTGTGAACATAGGTATGTTTGGGTGTAACTGTTGGGAAATGTCCCTGGGGTAAGAATAAATTGACGCTCCATTATACATCTGGAGAACAATTCGCGTGCGGGATGACGGATCAGTTCCTAGGCCCAGAGCCCTTATCACACCCGGCGTTGTTATACATCATCAGTATTATCATATAGTTCCTGTGGTAAGCATAAATTGACGCTTCATTATACATCTGGAGAACACTTCACGTGCGGGATGATGGATCAGTCCCTAGGCCCAGAGCCCTTATCACACCCGGCGTTGTTATACATCATCAGTATTATCATATAGTCCATCCATATCAACTCCATCCACACCAGGCAGTGTCCGTTTTAAGAACTCCTGACCCCGGGATACCATAGACTTGACCTATAATACTGGTGCAACGAGGTGCATTGAAACACTCAATATTCAATAGAAGTAGGTGCAAAAAAAAAAGTTACCTAACGCTCACTCACTTCCTACGGATATGCAATAGGTGTCTTGAGTGGCCACTCAACTACTCAAGTCTGTGGCTGAACCCAAACACCTCTGTGTCACCTATTAATGAAGATGCTATGTAATCACATTTTTACTTTCAATTAGCATAAAACAAGACCTGTTCGGTTCTCGAGGACTGGATGATCCCCTTCTATGTAAACTTTTTTTAGTACCTAATAATTAGGTACTTATGAACAAGAGATTTGAGCTTTGACGCAACAGTCACTTGTCCAGGTATGAACCAAGTACAACGTTGCTTAACTTCAGTAATACGCTATGCATTCAACGTAGCGTCATTATATCGCGTATTTAGTATAGACTCGCGTTAGTTTACTTTCGCTGTATGCTGTATGATTGCAGCAGCACCGAGAGCACATCGAAGGGACCCGTTCCCGATAAATCGCTGAAGTTAAGCAGCGTTGTGCTTAGTTTGTACCTGGATGGGTGACCATCTGGAATCACAAGTCGTTTAATATTTGTAATTTTATTTATTTCTTAGACCCTAGGTATTTACGTATTTATCTCAAAATTGATTTATTTTATGTTCAATAAGAGCGTAGTTTTCTAAGTTATCTTTACTTCATTCACTACATCATATGTTGCTTTTCCAAGACAAGCAGCAAGCACTCTTACAGAGATTGAATTCACCTTGGATTTTTGAGACAATGTAGGTACTTAGGTATGTAAATATCATGTAAATTCAAAATTTACAGGTAGGTATTGACTATTGCTGTTTAGTTGTATTAGTCATCAAATATTTCAGCTTACTTGTTCGTCCGTTCCACAATCTCTACGCGGCATCACTAGAAAAACCCTTGGTCTCAGTTTGGAAATGATTCTCTGAACGAATCACCTTCAATTGTGTTGACCTGTTAGGAAAGAAACAGGAGTAAATTGATTGGTTCAAATTTCAGCTTAAAACAAAGATCTCTTAATTTGGACTTTTTTCTTCTTTCAGTATTGAATTAAAAAAGAAATGTAAATGAAAGAGTTGTTTTGAATTTTATGGAATGCTCCAGCTCCAAAATCTCATACCGACGAACTTTGTAGATTGTAGCCTACTAAGCCTTGTAAGTTCATAAAATTAAAATCAGTGAACGTTTTATGGCTGGATCACATGAAACCAGAATACAGTCCAGGTACTGGCCACTTGTAAACACCACTGGCGTCCAATACCTAACACTCCGGTCTAGTTGAACAAAGTGCACTTCTGTACAGCTGCAAATACAATTGATTCTGCCTGACTGGACTGGAATTTTACCGAATCCCACAATGGTGTTTACACAAGGCCAGTATCAGCACTCGCCCACTAGCCTACCCCAGCCATTAGTGTCAAGAGCATGAAATTGGCTTCTAAAACCAATCCTGTGTCGATCAGCCGAGTGGGTAATTACAATTGCTCTGGAACCTGGTACTCCCGATATTTTATTATTGATGAATCTATCGGAAGATATAAGATGTGTTGCTGGCTCGTTAAACACCACTGGCGTCCAGTAATACTCCGGTCTAGTTGAACAAAGTGCACTCCTGTACAGCTGCAAATACAATTGATTCTGCCTGGCTGGACTGGAATGTTACCGAATCCCACAATGGTGTTTACACAAGGCCAGTATCAGCACTCGCCCACTGGCCTACCCCAGCCATTAGTGTCAGGAGCATGAAATTGGCTTCTAAAACCAATCCTGTGTCGATCAGCCGCTGGAACCTGGTACTCCCGATATTTTATTATTGATGAATCTATCGGAAGATATAAGATGTGTTGCTGGCTCGGTGTAATTATCTTCAGAATGTGTTAATAATTAATATAGTAGGAGGTCTACGCCGCACCTTCTAGACCAAAGCAGCGGTCCTCATTCTGTGTCTGAGAGGAACACCCCCACCCACGTTCTTTTTATCATATTGGCATGTGAGGTCACATAAGCATTTATGCCACTTTGCCTATTCCGCTCGAATTTCAAGAAGTGCCTTACACTATTACCAAGAGTTTGACTATACCTTGAAAACAACCAACAGCAAGTGATATCCCTCAGATGACCACCAAATTTGCTCATTATATTTTGGGCCTGATTTTACCTTTGGCAGTCCTGTAGGGCCTTTGCTATTTGGTTCCATACACCAGTATAGCCCATAATAATAGTGTTGCTGGGCGTGTGTTGAGAACGGTTGAACTAAATAGTTTACACTCTTGGGAGTGCCCCGGTTTGGGCCTGATTTTACCTTTGGCAGTCCTGTAGGGCCTTCTGCTATTTGGTTCCATACACCAGTATAGCCCATAATAAAAGTGTTGCTGGGCGTGTGTTGAGAACGGTTGAACTAAATAGTTTACACTCTTGGGAGTGCCCCGGGTAACTCCTGCTCATCGCAAATTATTCTCAATAATCTCCGTTCTGCCGTGATGCCGTGTTCTTGTTCTTCTTCAATTTCTTCTTCTAATCCACCTTGTTCTTCTAATCTCACGTTCTCTTTCTTCTGCTTTTAAATCACCTTCTTCCTCTGGTTTTAATCCATCTTTTTCGTCTTCTTCTTTTAATTCGCGTTCTTTTTCTTTTAATCCACCTTTTTTTTATCTACTTTTAATATAAGAGTATCATCTCCTTATCCATCACCCTCTCGTTGTCGTCTTCTTTTAATTATTCTACTATCATCCTTCTTCTTCTTCTTCAGCCTCCTCCGCGTCCTGAAGCTTCTCTGTTTTTGAGACACCTCAAGTGTACTTCGAAAAGTTCAAGGACGTTGATGAGTGCAATCTTTTCAACAGCCTATAATAATCCTACCTGCACTTCGCCACACGAAGGACTTTCCTCGTCATTTTGCAGACAATAATGGGGCATAGTAAAACATACATAATTATGTACCTCCAACCTCAGTTTTGTAGTGGTTAGCACGGTAGAGTATGAGACTATGAGTTAGAATGGTTAGATAATTCTCAAAAAAGAAGCGACCACGAACAAAGCAATGCAACTGAATGCATACCCTACTACCTACTACGTAAAACATACATAGTTATTACCTCCAACCTCAGATTTGTAGTGGTTAGCACGGTAGAGTATGAGTTAGAATGGTTAGATAATTCTCAAAAAAGAAGCGACCACGAACAAAGCAATGCAACTGAATGCATACCCTACTACCTAGGTACTACCTATATTAAGAATCAAACAAAGACATTGAAAGAAAGAACAAAATAAGGTCTGGAGAAACCTGGAGAAGACCCTTTCTACAAAAACACAATGTATTAGAACCATACAAAATCTTCGTTCTTACAAGACTTGAGCAAGAAAGACCTCCTTTCGAATATAAAATCCTGCTCAAAAATAACATAAACCTGGAAGATAATGAGCTCATCTTCAACCCTTTACTTCCGGAAAGAATCAAATTTCTTGGACCCTCATTGAGGTCTGAAATACTAATGTTACGAAAGTCATTTAGGCATAAAGAAATCCAAGAAAGAAAGATAACAAAAGAAAAGAAAAAATATAAAAAAAATGTTAAAGAAAGACATTCTATCTGTGAAAAAGATAGCGGAAAGAAAAGATACCTTCTACGTAAAGAAAAGATACTCCAAGGGTTGGTATATTTTATGTTAAAGAAAGACATTCTATCTGTGAAAAAGATAGCGGAAAGAAAAGATACCTTCTACGTAAAGAAAAGATACTCCAAGGGTTGGTAATGGAACTAATCATAACTTGGGATTTCTATTATTGGGAGTTTTATGATGTTCATTCTTTCATTTAAATACATTGGCACTGCAGTTTTATCAAAATCGTTAGGTATTAGGATAATACCTATATGGAAATTTCATTATTGTGTCTCGACTGCCTTTCAAGGCTTTCAACACTACCATTTTCTTACACCCTATTAAGTCTAGCCTGCCAGTTTTATTTTGGTCTCGTTTCTCAATACTGATTTTCCCCCAAAAATCATCCATCAACACACATCGGTATCTAGTATCTGCATACTACTCTCGATTTTAGACTTTAAATTATACACCAAATTATTTCAGCAAACTTAAATCGTACCAAGAGCTTTAGATGAATTTATCTCCGGTTCAAGATTTTCAGTTATGTTAAACCGATGTTAAAGAAAGACATTCTATCTGTGAAAAAGATAGCGGGAAGAAAAGATACCTTCTACGTAAAGAAAAGATACTCCAAGGGTTGGTTACCACCAATGATCCAAGTGTTGTAGAAACGGTAGAAAACTCAAAATGTGACGAAGAACCCTTTCTACCTACCTAGAAAGCCCTTTTTTCTTCCCCTTAATTCTTTACTTTAACGGGTGATGGATAATGATCAGAAGATCACAACTTTAGTGAACCTCCTTTTCAAACATAGAATCCTGTCACAAAGAGGACCGAAATTGCGTAGGGTGAAAGGGTTGTGGTTTGGTGCTAGCTACTGTTTCTATGAAGGGGGGGTTGGTTACCACCAATGATCCAAGTGATCTCGAAACGGTAGAAAACTCAAAATGTGACGAAGAACCCTTTCTACCTACCTAGAAAGCCCATTTTTCTTCCCCTTAATTCTTTACTTTAATAGTAGATTGAGCTTTGAAAGGGTTATCTAGATATTGATTGTCTGGTATAGTCTTGTGCAGTAGGAATATAATTGAATTTATTTCTCTATTTATTGTTCCTGGGATATGAGCTTATTTCTGGATGGCAATGCAGTAGCACTTAGCTGGTGGCTTCAGAACACTTAAATGATTTACTTTATGATTTGTTTCTCGAGTTTATGCTAGGAGAATACCTCCCACTAGATGGTAAGATGGAACTAGCCTGAGATGTAAAGTTATGTTCGGGTATCTGATTCAAACGCAAAAACTACAAGCTACGGGTAACTTTTACAGTTGTACCGTATTGAAACCACAGGATGAAACTTTTATTTGGACACCAAAGATTTTCTTTGAAAGGTTCTGTTGTTATCTGTATTTCTGTTCCTGGTAAAGATAAACAATATTTTCCATGAAAGTCTAGGTTGTTGGTATTTATTATTCCATGTATTATTATATTTGCCAATTTTAGAGACAGTTCCTGGATTCGGAACAATTGAACATTTTCCTACCTGATGATGTTGCTTGAAATGATAGCCCTTTATACTTTCTATTATTGGGAGTTCTATGATGTTCATTCTTTCATTTAAATACATTGGCACTGCAGTTTTATCAAAATCAGTAGGTAGGATAATATATGGAAATTTCATTATTGTGTCTCGACTGCCTTTCAACACTACCATTTTCTTACACCCTATTAAGTCTAGCTTGCCAGTTTTGTTTTGGTCTCGTTTCTCAATACTGATTTTCCCCCAAAAATCATCCATCTACATACATCGGTATCTAGTATCTGCATACTACTCTCGATTTTAGACTTTAAATTATACACCAAATTATTTCAGCAAATTTGAATCGTACCAAGAGCTTTAGACGAATTTATTTTCAGTTCAAGATTTTCAGTTATGTTAAACCGATGGACCGCCTGCTGAGATTCAGTGAAACCTAATGAACTGTTAACACGAAGAAAAACAGTCTATGAAGGGTGTGTGAGTGATTTATGTGACCTTCCTTATTGTAGGGAATCTAGTGTCTAGGGGACTCAAGGGTTCTGTGACAAATGTAGGTTCTACATCTATTGTAGGATTGCAAGAAATTCAATAGGATACAAGATTCGTCGACTTTTTGATAGGATTTGTGATTCGATTATGTTTTATAGGATTTCTGATATTTCTTTTAAGTTTTAAGTGAAACCCTTTCATGAGCTCAACAAATAGTGCTAAATGCTGTATTGATGGATTAGTTACAGGATTATTGAAGTAGATTTGCATTATTATTGGATTATTTTTTTCCGTATCCTTCATAGATACAAGTAATTCATTGAATATCATAGTTAAATTATCAATTATACAGGTCGTATCAAAGACAGTGTCCTCTCATTGCTACCTGAACAGCATTCAGTAACCACGTACGGAATGACAGATTAAATATGTAATGAGAATGACGTCCACATACCCACTATGTTGATCAAACACAAACAAAATATTAGGGGCACGGAAATTTTTCAACATAAACATTGATAAGACAGCAAGACACAGACAGGATTCTAAAGGAATCAAACAGTCATCATAACAATTACATGTTCAATATTGCTTCCTCCATTAGAATAGATTAGATGAAAAGTGATTTTGTTGATTTTGAAGGCACAGAATTCACAATACATGTTTCTTTGGATATTCTGGAACTTGAACAGTTTTGATTTCTTTGTTCAAATACCTATGTACTTATTTTATAAACAATTCTATTAACTCAGTAGATCACAGAAGTGAATACTTCGGTGTAATTATCACAATATGTCAAATCATAATTCTTAATCAGAATTTTTTTCATATGACATAAGTAAGTAAGCCATTTTCTAACTAAATTATCAAAATAATTATAAAATACCTATCTCAATAGTATTAGATTCTTTGTGTCTTGATTATGACCAGGTTGATATTTCAGATTTCCAAGTACAAAAAACTTGCCAGTTGACAGTCCTACATCATAATAATTATTCTTGTCCATATTAAGCATTTCTGTAATCCAATTACAAGTAGGGTGGAAACTTTGTTACATTGATCTCGCCTGCTTTCCTCATTCTTTAATTTTCCAAAGATATTCAAGTGTAAATTCCCATGTACAATATTGTATTGTCCATATGTAACCACATACATATTATGATACTGTCACTGTCTAAATGCGGTCACTACTATCCAAGTACCCACTATTCATTTGCTTGAACATTTTCTTGTTTTCAGATTCACATTTTGGAGCGGCTTCGTGCTGATGTTTGTTTGCTCTTGACTTACCTTTTCTCTATTGTCATCGTCACCCTCTTCTGAGTCTTCTATAACACTAAATATAATAAGCAGTAGGAGATTTTCATTTGTCTTCTCGCCCGAAATTTGTGAACGGAAAAAAATAGCTCTTGTTAAGGCGTATTCAGACATTGTTCGAATTGTTCAACTCTTCACAAGATCTGTGGGATGCAAAACTGGCGAACAATTGTACAGGAAGTTTGTAAAGTTAGCCATACAAGCTTTAGAAGACTAGACTTCTAGACTACCATCGCTTTTAGCTTTATATCAGACTCTTATATCCGCAAGAAATCTCCCTTCTCTTTTATTAATGGTGACAATAAGCCAAAAATAGATACTGCCCGTATCTCACTAGTATTTGAAGAAATAAAATAACTCCTTGCTCAACTCTCATTTATTGTTTCTGAAATTTGGAAACAATCTGTAGAATATGTACGCCTAGAAGGTAATAATGAAGGAGTTAACATGAATATTTTAAGAATGCCTTTATTGTTGGAAATAATATTTTCCATTGTGTTCTTCACTTTTCAGCCAACATTATGGTAAACTCCAATTTGTTGTGAATGATCAAACAGAAAGGAGATTTGCACACAGGTATAAGTCTATAAGTAATGATTCAATTGGACCATGTAGAGATGATCCTATTCATGATCACTAATAAGTTGAACAAGGCAACCCTTTCCAAATATTTACTCCATGAAAATAAACAACTAGGTACAAGTAAGAAAACAGTCAGTGATGTTGATAAACCAAACGGATCAATCAGAACAATGCAGGAAAATTTTGAATTTGTGAAAAAAAAAAAAAAAAAAAAAAAAAAAAACC
>NW_007378201.1:139104-141180 GCF_000475195.1 Diaphorina citri
TATATGGAAATTTCATTATTGTGTCTCGACTGCCTTTCAACACTACCATTTTCTTACACCCTATTAAGTCTAGCTTGCCAGTTTTGTTTTGGTCTCGTTTCTCAATACTGATTTTCCCCCAAAAATCATCCATCTACATACATCGGTATCTAGTATCTGCATACTACTCTCGATTTTAGACTTTAAATTATACACCAAATTATTTCAGCAAATTTGAATCGTACCAAGAGCTTTAGACGAATTTATTTTCAGTTCAAGATTTTCAGTTATGTTAAACCGATGGACCGCCTGCTGAGATTCAGTGAAACCTAATGAACTGTTAACACGAAGAAAAACAGTCCAAGACAGCAAGACACAGACAGGATTCTAAAGGAATCAAACAGTCGTCATAACAATTACATGTTCAATATTGCTTCCTCCATTAGAATAGATTTGATGAAAAGTGATTTTGTTGATTTTGAAGGCACAGAATTCACATGTTTCTTTGGATATTCTGGAACTTGAACAGTTTTGATTTCTTTGTTCAAATACCTATGTACTTATTTTATAAACAATTCTATTAACTCAGTAGATCACAGAAGTGAATACTTCGGTGTAATTATCACAATATGTCAAATCATAATTCTTAATCAGAATTTTTTTCATATAAAACAGAAGTAAGTAAGCCATTTCCTAACTTAATTATCAAAATAATTATAAAATACCTATCTCAATAGTATTACATTCTTTGTGTCTTGATTAATTATGACCAGGTTGATATTTCAGATTTCCAAGTACAAAAAACTTGCCAGTTGACAGTCCTACATCATAATAATTATTCTTGTCCATATTAAGCATTTCTGTAATCCAATTACAAGTAGGGTGGAAACTTTGTTACATTGATCTCGCCTGCTTTCCTCATTCTTTGATTTTCCAAAGATATTCAAGTGTAAATTCCCATGTACAATATTGTATTGTCCATATGTAACCACATACATATTATGATACTGTCACTGACTAAATATACTTATGATACTGTCACTGTCTAAATGCGGTCACTACTATCCAAGTACCCACTATTCATTTGCTTGAACATTTTCTTGTTTTCAGATTCACATTTTGGAGCGGCTTCGTGCTGATGTTTGTTTGCTCTTGACTTACCTTTTCTCTATTGTCATCGTCACCCTCTTCTGAGTCTTCTATAACAGTAAATATAATAAGCAGTAGGAGATTTTCATTTGTCTTCTCGCCCGAAATTTGTGAACGGAAAAAAATAGCTCTTGTTAAGGCGTATTCAGACATTGTTCGAATTGTTCAACTCTTCACAAGATCTGTGGGATGCAAAACTGGCGAACAATTGTACAGGAAGTTTGTAAAGTTAGCCATACAAGCTTTAGAAGACTAGACTTCTAGACTACCATCGCTTTTAGCTTTAAATCAGACTCTTACATATTATATCCGCAAGAAAGCTTCCTTCTCTTTTATTAATGGTGACAAAAAGCCGTGGCGAACAATTGTACAGGAAGTTTGTAAAGTTAGCCATACAAGCTTTAGAAGACTAGACTTCTAGACTACCATCGCTTTTAGCTTTATATCAGACTCTTATATCCGCAAGAAATCTCCCTTCTCTTTTATTAATGGTGACAATAAGCCAAAAATAGATACTGCCCGTATCTCACTAGTATTTGAAGAAATAAAATAACTCCTTGCTCAACTCTCATTTATTGTTTCTGAAATTTGGACAAAATAGATACTGCCCGTATCTCACTAGTATTTGAAGAAATAAAATAACTCCTTGCTCAACTCTCATTTATTGTTTCTGAAATTTGGAAACAATCTGTAGAATATGTACGCCTAGAAGGTAATAATGAAGGAGTTAACATGAATATTTTAAGAATGCCTTTATTGTTGGAAATAATATTTTCCATTGTGTTCTTCACTTTTCAGCCAACATTATGGTAAACTCCAATTTGTTGTGAATGATCAAACAGAAAGGAGATTTGCACACAGGTATAAGTCTATAAGTAATGATTCAATTGGACCATGTAGAGATGATCCTATTCATGATCACTAATAAGTTGAACAAGGCAACCCTTT
>NW_007378202.1:0-66470 GCF_000475195.1 Diaphorina citri
GCAGACGCAATAGATAGCGAAGTAGCTAGGTAGCCGAAAAGGATCACTGACGTAAACTTACACAAACACTGAACTCACGAAAACGACACTGAATTATAAGCAATCTTGTTAAAATACACAGACGTATGGAATTAGGTTAGTTATAAAAATTGAAAATAAATACAATAATTGGATAATTTATTAGCACACTTAAATAACTAACTAACATTTAATATTCAAAATTATTCTCTAGTTAATTTGAAAAATGAATTGCTGAAAGCTTTGGTTACAATCATGTTTCTCGTGAAAATAAATTAATCGGTCGGGCTGAAAACAAAATTCGATCTCCCACTTTAGAGGTACATTACACCGAATCGATTAGCGTGAACCGAGTAATAAAAGAGCTGGAATTACAGGGATCTGTTATATTAGGATAAAGTTAAAGCTACCATTACGGTCATGTAGAAAAATAAAGCGGGAAAAGTCGCTGGACGACATACATGCACACGCGACAAAAAATATAGAGAGAAAAAAACTACAACTGCCAAAAAAATATAAATTTTACTGGCGGAAATAAATACTTGAAGAAAAAAAGGCCAATTTTCTTTTTTGGGGGAAGCCTTTTCATTCCCCTATCATTTTGATTACTTTTCCTCTTGACCTTCGTAATGTTCTTCAAATCCAGAGTTTTATTTCTTCTTTTTCTTTTGAGAGGTTTGACAGAGGGAACTGTAACTGCTAAGGTCTTATCATCCCGAAATCGAAGAGAGAAGGAAGACAGGATAGGAGAAAGCCAGCCGTTCCGAGAGCGAACATTATACCTTGAGGATAAAATCCGCCCCGGCCGGGAACCCGTTTAACCTTCGTATTGTTCTTCACATCCAGAGTTTTATAATTCTACAATAGTTGAAAGAAAGTGTGCTTGAAAAGGACCTTTAGCCCTTCTCTCTCGCTAATATCTCAGTCGCTCCACGTCAGATTTCATTGTCTATTATATATCTTAACGTCTTTATTTATATATCTTAACGTCATCAGCAAAAATTTGGAATTTTGAATATTTAATAACATCCGGAAGGTCGTTAAAAAGAGGCTAAATAAGAAAACAAAATTAACCACCATTTCCACTATTATTTGACATGACATATTTGATCCAATAGATAAAAAAAAAAGTTAGGCTCTTATGGGTTAAGGCCGGTCACTGACACTTCGACTTACAGGTCTAGGTCTGTCAGACTGCCGGGACGTGTATGTCTTCCGACCCAGATCTCTCAGACGGTCTGAAAACTGTAGTCCAAAGCTTTTTCCGCCACACGCGTTCAGATTGTCTGACGGACCTAACGTCTATCAAACAGTCTGAGCGTGAGTGGCATCGCGGCATAATACGTTCAGCTCAAACGACATATTTTTGGTAGATATTACAAGGGCCACCCTTTCAGATTAAAGTTAATCCAATTAGATCCAAACAATCTGATTGGTTACTTTTAAACTTAAGATTACCCAACCAGATTAAATTACCAAATAGTGACCTCAGGCAAACAAAGTTGGCAAACAACTGTAAGTATCTGAAGTATCGATCTCTCAAACTTTAGGTACCTGTGTTGTCCTCTTTGTACTGAAAGGGTTATATGACATGATAGACTATTATCCCAACCTGACACCTCAGATTTGATTTAATATCGATAGAAACATGATACTTCGTTTTTAAAATGGTCTGTTTTAAGTTTTAATACCGATAAAACAACGAAGGTTGATTTAATTATTGAAAAGACTACTTATATTAGTGTTTTTTTTTTTTTTTTTTTTTTTTTTTTTTTTTTTTTTTTTTTTTTTTTTTTACTCGTCCATTACACGTCAACAAATGCTGATTTGAATTAGGAGTAAGTACCTATAGATTCTTAAATAATTTTATGTTTATGTTCTATTCTTTATTAGTGGATGTGCCAAATACACTTTTCTCTATGTGTACGAGTATAAAATTAGTGGAGGTGTCTACTTCACTTTTTAGCCCGTCCTTCCTTTTTATTATTACATATTTCTCTTCTAAGGATGTTTATAACTATGTAGTAGGTACTGTATCTCTCCTTCTCCTCCTCCTCCTTCTTCTTCTTCTTCTTCTTCTTCTTTGTCTTCGTCTTCTCCTCCTCCTTCTTCTTTGTCTTCGTCTTCTCCTCCTCCTCCTCCTCCTCCTCCTCCTTCTTATTCTTCTTCTTCTTTGTCTTCGTCTTCTTCTCCTCCTCCTTCTTCTTCTTCTTACAATTTCCCAGAATGTGAACATCCCTCTTTCCTCAACTTTTCTCGAATCTCTCAAATATTCCTGCATTCCCCTTAGGTATGAAATTTCCAGAAGGGTATGATTTCAATTGAGAGATTGCGAGAAGAGTTTTAAAGGTATTAAGTTTACGATATTGGTAGAAAAGTGTTTATTTCAAAGTTTTGTGTCTTTAACCATTCCTTTGTTTTATATTTGAGAATTAGAGGTCGATCTTTCAGATTTTTAGTTCCAAAGGTATTGTACTGTAAAATTTCCGTCCTAAGTATGAAAAATGCCTACATGTCAAAGATTTATGAATTCGTATTGCTTGTATTTGTCCAGTTCGTCTAGTCTGGTAAGGGTTGTCATTTACAGGCCATAGATGCTCTCTTTTTATAGAGTATAATGTCAGTTTGCTATTAAGTTCATAATGCTGTTTTTATGGAAAAAGATCCTTAAGGGTGTCGGCCATTGGGGGTTTTACCCTAGGACCTGCTAGAACTAGATCCTCAACCAATGAGTAGGTACTTCGAATATGATAGGTAGTAGAGATTTTTTCAAGATTTGTGGTGAGCTTTAGATCTTAACCCGCAGAGGGACTAGAGATTTTAATCAGATAAGTACCTACCTAATACCTACACTGAACATCACTTTACCTATGAACTCCAAAAGAGAGCGAGCGATTTAGCGGCATCAAGTTACGCGATGTTGACCATTGCGGATGTCTGGACCGGTGATCCTGGATACTTCAAGACGGTTTAGAGTGACTAATCCTATAGCCTATAGTTAAAGGCAAATGTAGGTCATGATGTACATAGCGGTCGGTACCTATAAGTCACGTACTTTATCCACGCGTGAGGGTGAGGGCACATTTTTGTTCCCATGAAATGGGGTAAAATTATTTGATTTTTTATTTATTTGTATGTATTAAAGTAAATTTGATTGCTTAAAATGCAATTTCCTTTTAAACCTGAATAATGTTCGTTCTTGGAACGGCAGGGTTTCTCCTATCCGGTTTTCCTTCTCTCTTCGATTTCAGGATGATAAAAGCTCTGTTGTTAAGGTACCTTTACACTGGGGCAATTTAGGAAGCAACCGGCAACAGCAACCTGCAGCATGCGGCATTGCCGCGCCGCATGCGGCACTCAGACCGTCTGAAAATGTGAAGCAGAAGAAGCTACAGACCCCTATGGGTCTATAGCTTCTTATGTCTGACAGAGCTAGAGGTCTTAAGGTACCTTTACACTGGGCCAATTTAGGAAGCAACCGGCAACAGCAACCTGCAGCATGCGGCATTGCCGCGCCGCATGCGGCGTTGCCTTATACCTTGCGGCGTTGCAGGTACCTTTACACTGGGGCAATTTAGGAAGCAACCGGCAACAGCAACCTGCAGCATGCGGCATTGCCGCGCCGCATGCGGCGTTGCCTTATACCTTGCGGCGTTGCTTTTTGTGTTGCTAGTAGTTGCTCTACGCCGCAAGGCTTCCCGTCAAGGTACCTTAAATGACTACGCCGCATGCGGCATGGTTGCCTAGAGTCCCCTAGCAACAGGCAACCAGCAACAAGCAATCCGCCGCAGGTCGCTGTTGCCTGTTGCTAGGTTAGGTTGCCCCAGTGTAAAGGTACCTTTAGAATTTTATTACTACAAACTCTCCTCAGATTGTTGAATATGTGCATGAGGTAGCGCATTTTCTTAGTTAAAGTTTGAGTGTGAACTGCTCAAGCTTTTCTGACAGATCTATGATGTAGGTCTGTGAGACCGAGCTGGTACATCGGACGGTCTGAGCGAGAATGGCGGGCGTTAGGTGAATGGCTTTTAGCACTCTTAGCGGCAGGTAAAAGGATGTCCTTAATATACCTAGGTTCTAATCGAACAAAATAAAGAAAAAAAGGCCTGTTAAAGATTAGGTACCTATAAATATAGGTACCTACATCACCTACCGCAGGGTAATTGACCTACCTGCTTGCACCCACGCTCATCGCAGGTTAACGTATAATATTTCTGGTAACAGGTTGATATGATACCCTCATAATATTTTTATAAGTAGGTACCTACCTACCAATGTCTGGGCTGGAAGTCTTGCATATGGGTATCCATATTTAGGTATATAGGTAGTCTTAGGTACGTGTGAGGTGAAGAGCTGATTCTATTATAGTGTCAATAGATATAGGCATGGCCTGGAATTATTATCGAATCAATAAAATAATTATAATAATAGGTTACCTTCCAATTTAATTACTACTCATGTGTCCTTGTAAGTGGCAATCCAGGTACTGAGGTAGGTACCTATTTGGACCATTCCTATTTTGACGACGCCCCTGTTAAAAAAAAAAAAACACGAGCCGCCACAGTTTCAAGCGAACGCGCATGACTGGATCGTGTAAACGGACCTTGAATTTAAATTTTTGATTCCCGCGGGAATATTTGAAAATTTGAAAAAATTCAAGTAAACAAGTTTTGAAAAAGAGACGGAAAAGCCGGAAAACTTATCTTTTCGTGTGATTTTCTCCCTTTCTTAATAGTTGAGTACGTTTTGTCAAATGCAGTTGTGTTGCTAAATAATTACCTGTGTGTTGTGAGTGATTTCTACTACCTATCTCATAGAATCAAGGAAAAAAGTAAGTACCCAATACTGACTTCCTTATCTATGAACATAAATCATGTTCTATCCACTAGGTAGCTACCTACCAAAGGATGTTGATTACTAACCATAATCAGGAAAGTAGGTATGTTGGGACTTCTGTAAATATGGCATACATCAGGCCTTGTTTGTTTACTCAATTTAGAAACTGCCCTGGCTTTTGTGCTTTACAAAGAACGTGGAACTTTTTAGGTGTTTTGCTCTTCACTAAAGTTACCTACAATGTACTTAGTATTTTGTTCAGTAGATAAGTTGAACTTAAACTGAGATAAAGTTCAGTTTGTAGCCAAAGCCATACCTAAGTTGGAGAAACATAGGTAGGTACCAACTTGTCCCTCTAATCAACAAACTTCAAGACTAGATGAAGAACCATTTAACTGCCGTTTTACAGGGAATGGAATTCTCTCAAAAACTTGGTCTGTTGGACTGTCTGAAGCTGTGTCCACACATAGTCAATACAATCAATTGACTTGGCCAACAAGGTGAATCTATGTTGTCATGGCAGTGTACTGTTTCAGTCAACATCAATTGAGTCCATGAACAAGTGATCCATGGTCAATTGACAGTATTGACTAAGTGTTTTTCTGCCACACACTTTCCAACTCTCTGACAGGTCTGAGTGTGGAGTAATTGGCTCAAAAAACATACAAAGTCTAAAAAAATGCAACTCCTAAAAAACTCCTGGTAAAATAATGTATAAGCTTAAAGATCACAGTGAAATATTAAACTCTTTGCATGCAGGAGTGATTTTGAAAAAAAAAAAAAAAAAAAAAAAAAATGTCAACCATATTACATCTTTCCCACCCAACTCTTTCGCCTGCTCTCCCATATCTCGTTCAGAATAAACCCCGAATATAATAAACCTCGTTTATCCTTCTGGGATGGAAGTAGGACTGAAAGGTCCCTTTACCCCTGCAGTGAAGTCCCTTTCCCCCTACAAGGTCATCAAATGTGCTATTCTTCGTCTTATAAGCTGTGGTTGAAGCAGTTCAGCGCCAAAAGGTAGTCCAGCTTTATCGGTCTTATGTAAGCAAACACCACAGTTGTCCGGTAACATTCCAGTCCAATTGGCCAGAATCAATTGGACTTGTAGCTGTAGAGATGTGTATTTGCTCCAGATAGACTGGAATGTTACTGGCTGCCAGAGGTGTTCGCTCAAGGCCAATAGTTGGACTGCCTGCTGGCCTGCTGTAATCCAGCCATTAGGTCGCAGATAGCTAGGTTTGTAAACTGAACTAGGTCTACCTCGTAAAACCGAAACTTTTTTGAGAACTTGATAATACGAGTTATAGTAAACGATTTGAGAACTTATAGTAAAAGATTTGAGAACTTATAGTAAAAGATATATTTGTCTACTCAAGTCTTATTGGCAAAACAACAAACACGTATTGTTTTACGATGGCTTCTAGGTTTATTATTATTAGTTGTGTTTAGACTTGTGACGGGCATACTAATCAGTGTCAACTAAGTTAGATTTGAGCTATTAAAATTTACGACTCCAGTCATAACGTACGGACTGCTACTAGTGGCTAGCGGCAGAACCCCACCAAACTTTTCCAGTTTTTCGACTTTCGAACTCATTAATGGGCGATCTTACCACTGAGTGTTAACACAGTGTCAAGAGTTTTCTTTGACGTCACCCATTTGATTTACACAGGCCAGTATTTCTTGAACTCTGGATTAACTGAAAACTCTCTGTGGTAAGAATGGAATAGGAGTTTTCTAGATTAACTGAAAACTCTCTGTGGTAAGACCTCAGTAATTACAGTTTCCTCTATCAAACCTCTTTAAAAAATTCTCTCTCCCTCCCCCTCTCTTTCAAAAGAATAAAATATACCTTGTTTATACTGCCAGCATAGGTACCTATCTACTTACCAAGGTATGTTGTTATACTCAATGATACCTCTCTATTCCTGGTCATTGTAGAAGTCTATAAGGCGAAGATTCTTCACAATCACATCATTCTGATCCTTACCTAGCCTCACCTACCCAGTAATTCAATGCCGAAAACACGATTCTCTCCATAATAATCTATAATCAATAATGAAGAAAAAAAAAGCAATAATTTATATTCTCATTACAAGAGAATCAATCTCCCAGGTGAGGCATTGAAGCATCCGTTGCTCAACTTCGAACCCTTTCCTAATTATGGGTAGAAAATTACTCCAATGCCATCGTGAAGACTTTTCGAAATGATAGAAACAATGTGGTGATTAGAGTTCTCAGGTGTTGATCCTGCTTGGGAAAAATGTGTTGACCAGAAAACCACAAGTCAAGTGGTGATGTTAAATTGTTAATACCTGTTCTTAGCTCTACCAAAGTTCGGTTATACCACAATTTACGCTAAGTGTTGAGACTTGCTTTCGAGCTCCTCGTACTCTGTGAATCTATTATGAAATATCGTGATTTTTATTGTTATTGGTTTTTATAAAGCCTTGTTGATATACCTGCGTTGAGTTCTTGTTGGCACACCTGGTGATCTGTAGGTACCTAGGGTCAGAAAACAAATTATCCATCTTTTCTATCCAAACCATGTCTAAAACCATTTTTTCTATCCAAACCGAAGCGAAGAACAAAGGATGACAGAGGGAGAAACAATCAATGAAATTTGTAGACGGACTGCTCAAAGTTTGGGTTGCCACGACAAAAAAAAAAAAAAAAAAAAATCAGACAGAATAGGTAGTTATAGACAGAATAAATGGAAATAAAATAGCCAACTTTTGGATAGTTTAAATAAAGATTTAAAGGGGTAGGTTTAGACGAAGCGAGTCTACTCGCGCATTTACCTCGCTTCCGCTCCCTCGCGTCGTGTAGATGGGTTCACTACTTGTGACTCGCAGCGGGCCGCACAATTCGACCAGGCGGGCCGCCAGTTTGACATGCCTGGTTTAAATAAAGATTTAAAGGTAATATTTATCTACCTAGACCTATTATCTCCATTGATCATCTGCCAATTTTTTCGGCTCTTTACCAATCAGATAATTCTGTATTTCCATATTTACTTACGAGCCAAAAGCATCTATAAAACCGGGCCTAACAAATTAAACGATTCGTTTTTTTTGTGTGTGTGTGTGTGTGTGTCCACTTTCAATGGTTGTTTTTAACAAAGACACTAGTAGCTGTTGAATGACAACTAGCCTGGGCTCATAAATGTCTAAAAGAAAAGCATAAAACCGGGCCTAACAAATTAAACGATTCATTTTTTTTTTGTCCACTTTCAATGGTTGTTTTTAACAAAGACACTAGTAGCTGTTGAATGACAACTAGCCTGGGCTCATAAATGTCTAAAAGAAAAGAAGATGCCTTCACATAATTTATATATCCGATAAAATCATATCTCGAAATCTCTGTGTCCTTATGTCTTGGAATGGCTTTCAGTTCCGTCACTTAAGTCTGTTGGGATTCATTTGAGAACTTTTTCCTCGTAGTTCTTCAGTACTAGGATTGGCTTCAGCTTTCACAACCGGAGCAATTGGTATGGAAAAGGAGCAAATTGGAGTCCGCCCCCAGGAACCAACATCAGTAGTTTAGTGGCTAGCGCGGTGAACTTCGGATTTCCAGGTTGGTGGTTCGAGTCTATGTCAAAAGAAGAAGAAGAAGAAGAAGAAGAAGAAGAAGAAGAAGAAGAAGAAGAAGAAGAAGAAGAAGAAGAAGAAGAAGAAATCAAAAGTAGTAAAATGGAAAGAAGACATAAGAAGAACCATTTTTATTGTGAGCACAGTAGCCAATGAAATAATAAATTACAATATTGTCAAACCTGAGAGAATGCCAGGTTGCCACTTCCTGTTAAGACTTCATTAAAACTCACACCAGCACTTTTCCTGTGTCCATGTTCTGTATCAGTTCTTACCAATATTTAGGGTGCCCTCACTGGGGACAAACAAGGTGTATTTTCTTTTCGGGGAATGGAACCGATTTTGATGGCGCACCATCTTGGATTAAAAGTTTCCCTAAAGGAAAATACATCTAAACTTGGTTTCCGGTGGTTGAAGGGTGTAAAATTGTCAAGTCTGGCACCTTTGAGTCTTCTGGTGAGGTTTTCTCACTTAAATGGGTTCGGCATTTTAGCCAACAACTTCCAGTTGCCTCGGTTGAAAAAATCCTTTCTTGATAATCCCTTTTCACTCAGATCTTTATGTATAGCTAGTAAAAACCCTTGATTACCTAATAGGTAACCAATTATATTACATATTATTCTCAACCACCCTATATTTGTAAGATTCATTGAACTTTACACTGACGTAATGCATAGTTTTAGGAATACACTTTCTGCTGATAGTGATATTTTATGTATCTACTCATGTTGAAATAGGAGGAAAAGGAATACCAAGAAAAAGTCAAAAGCAACGGTGGAATCCGTTCTTGTAGGTGCAAGAACGTATGTTGATCAATTAGTTTCCTCAGGTAATTTTACTTTTCTTGTTTACTTCAGTAATTCTACTTTTCATATCAGCTAAATCTTATCCGTAATACCTCCAAAATATTTAATGTGTGTTCATACTTTTTCCTGAAAATTGTAACTAATCTCGTAATAAACGAGTTTTTCCAACTCTCATAAAATATAAAACAAAATTTTATTGCTCTCAATAAATGAAAGTTTCAACTTTATTTTTTCATATAAAGATTTCCATTGACATTCGTATACAAACATGAGCAGTTTTTTCTTCCAAATGTTCACCAAAAGTGATCATCATTTTGACTTAGCAAACTGAACTATATGTTGTATGCATAGGTAACGTGAGTGTGATTGAAAATGAAGACACAGGGGGAGGGGGGCATAGGAACAACTTGTTGCTAAAAAAATAAACTACTAAAAAAAAGTAAAAAAATAAATAAGGGGACATCTAGGAAATTCTAAAGGCACTTTAGGAAAAACCACATATTGAATCGGGAACAAAGATAAGATAGGAGATAGACAACAGTCAGTTTTGACTTTTCTCCGTACATTGACGTTAACCGAAGCTATCAACCTTTACCCGACAATATACGAATATCTCTTTTGCAAAACCTTGCTACGAAGGTTGTGCAAAATATAAATATAAAACTCTCATTCTTTAAGAAAGAAGACAAAATACTTAATATTTTAAGAAAATAAAATATAGAGTAAAATAAAATATGATAGAAAAAAAAGGTAGAAATATTTTGCCTGAAAATGACGTCGAAACTGAATACTGCCAGAAACAGCCTATAGACCTGCGAATGGTTACATTAAATCAAAAGATATATACCTTACTAATCTAAAAGGGTGTATAATAATCCTGTTGAGATTGAAAATACAGATATACCTGAAAGAAGGGGATGTCAATAAACACTAGACTCCATTCCGGCATATATGAAATCTCACTGCTAAAATCGAGTGAGAGTATCATTTACACACCAATATTTCTTCAAAATACCAAACCGAAAAGGTACCAACAATTTTAGGCTAAAAGGCAATAAAAGGGTGGGTGTGTCGTTTTTCCTTAAGAGCTCAGAGCAAAATATTCCTACGAGTTTACATAACAAATACAAAAATAAAATCGGGTCCTTGCTTTGTTAAAACGAAAACAAATTAAGTACTATACTTTAAAACAAAATATGAACACAGGTAAACTAAAATGTCGAATATAAAAATATATATTACTGAAAAAACACTTATGGGGAAAAAAATCTGAAGAATAAAAATGTGAAATTATTAGGGTCCAATAAAGAAATCTTGATATGATATGGGGCTGTAAAGTTATGAATACTTGGATAGCACATACTGTAAGAAATTCCTACCGAATGTTTAGGCCGATTGGATTTGAAGTTAAGTTGTTACTTGAATACTACAAGATGGTGACTTTTGCAAATCAGCAAAATTGGACCCTAACAAAAATCAATATGGAAAGTGTATTGACTGGAAAATGAGCAGAAAATGACATAAACAAGGAAAATTTTGAGGGTCAAATTGAAACCAAAATGGACAGCAAATGAAATAAACTGTGAACAAATAATTTTGAGTACAAAAATTCGAACCAAAATGCACAGAAAATGAAAATCAAGATGAAATTGTCCTACAAAACTTGATAAATTGAAAAAAATTTACCCACTAATGAAGTGAAATCTGTACAAAGTGCTTTTTGACTCCTAAGAAACAGAATAGTTTCTGGTCATATACACGAGAAGTAGTAATTCGTTTTTGTTTATCTATGAAAATTATACAGGGTAACCCAGGAAGGAGGAGTTAAAAAACTATTTAAACTAGGCATGGATATGTAAAAATGACCTAATAACCAATTTCTTTGCCTTTGTAAACAACAAAATAGGCATAGATCCATATAAAAAATGAGCATTTAGAGGAAGCTCGATTTACCATAAGTCTAAATTTGAGTCGATGGAAATTTCTTAGTTTCTAATAGGTGTATCTCTAATAGAAAGTAAAAATATTACTTCTCAGACCCAATCAGTGTCTGCAAAATCTAAAACTCCGAACGTCATTTCTGAGTCACCCTGTTTTTCACCAAGTTTAAAACTTGAATGAGAATAAAAATAAAGTTGAATCTAATATAAAATTTTGTCTGAAATAATAATGCACAAGTAAACAAAATAATATTAACTACGAGTATAAAAACTTTATGTCTAAAAAAGAAACTAACTTTGAAAAAAACTAAGGAGTCGTCCTAGAGACGGAGAATCTCTTATGGTAAGAGCTACCTTTAAAGTTGATTATAAAAACTCTTGTTAGTGAAAAAAAAAAGAAAAAATTTGGATTAATTATGACTAAATTTAATGCAAGAACCAGGCTGGATATTTCCAATAATATTTCGAGTTGCTTAATACCTAATATCATTGTAATTTTTCTATCAATGTCCTACACAAGCCTTGAGCTTATAGGACAGTGATATACTACTATCAATGATGCTGATCCCTCTTGCCAATGTGGGTTACCCCTGACCATCCGCCACTTGCTAGAATGTCGCTCTTACATTAATCCATCCCGTCCAAAAAAAAAAAAAACCCTTTTTGGAAAAAAAAAAAAAAAAAAAAAAAAAAAAAAAATTGGTAGGGGATCCAAAATTAAAGAGACAGGGAGGTATAAGTCCGCATTGGATTTGTTAAAGAGAAAATGATTATATTGAATCATGAGACTCTGTCCATGACCAAAATACCAGCCCAACATCAAATGCAACAGGGAATACAATCTTTGTCATGAACTTTTTAGTCTCCCTTTTCAGCAAAATTTAACTAATGTGCGTTTATATTATGACACGTAATACTGATGATTTTCTTAATATACCTCTGCTGATCTTACAATTTATTTTAACAGCGTTTTGTAAAAGTACACGAGTAATAAAAATTAAAGTAGGCACATTATTTTCAAAAGAATCCGAAAACTAAGAACACGAGCTTTAAGGCGGGAAAAGTTACAGGAGGAGGGAGAAAGTTTGAGCGTTTTTATGGTTGAATTAATTATATTTTTATGACTTTTCATTGTTGACATTTGTACGCACTTTGATTAAGATTAACTGCTAGCTGTTTCCTTCCTATACTGCTCGGTAGCTAAAAAGAGTATTAATCCTTTACATAAACCCGTTGCGTTCTATATTGTTGGAGTAAAATTATGTAGTTTAATTATTTAATTTGCTTTTACTCTTCAATAAAATGCTACAGTAGGTACCTATTGTTTTGTATATTTTATTTATTTTTATGCACACTGGCACACCAAGGACCGAAATACAAAATAGAATTACTTGTAGGTACCTATCATAAGAAAAACATCACAAGCACAAGAAAACAAGAACTTTTGTATGCTAAAATGGACAATGAGCATATCGTTTCCATTTCAATTCCTTTAGTAGCCCACAAATTGGGCAATCCGTTAATGAAGAAATTTTGATTAAGTCTCTCTTTAAAAAAGTAGTCTATTTAATTACAAAAAAAAAGTTCACTTACCGGCAGATATTCCAGGGGGCAGTGTTAGCGGAGGTAGCGGCTGTAGTGTCCTGTTGAGTTTCAGCGTCTAGTTCACTTACCGGCAGATATTCCAGGGGGCAGTGTTAGCGGAGGTAGCGGCTGTAGTGTCCTGTTGAGTTTCAGCGTCTACAGTCTCAGTCTCTGTTTGAGGGAGTAATGTGCTGTGAAACACGAGACGCCTCAGATTCTTCAACTTGCGGAGCTCGGCCTCAGTCTCGTCCATTTTCTAGAGAGGATAAAAATCAACATCATTAATTCATTACTATCATTAGTTTTACTATCCTTATCCTATAGGAAGGAAAGTAATGTAATTTTTCTTTCTATAACTATAAGTAATTACTATAAGTAATGAGAAAGTATTTCAATCGGACCAAAGTTTCAAAATGGGGAAATGGGTAGGCGTATCCATTTTAGGGTCCCCTGATTCCAAAGAAGTTGTTTTTAGCCTATGGTCTATGCGTACGTATTCCACAAAAAAAGTCGTGTGGTATCACAAGATTTTTTTTTTTTTTTTTTTTTTTTTTTTTTAACTGAAACTGTGCTACAACAGCGGAAACAGGCTGTTAATTTCAATCAAAAAAATCATTCGCCCCTTAGAAAAAGGAATCGCTGATGCAAATTTAGATATTTGCTTCTCCTGAAAAGCTTGCCAAATGGATATTGGGCTGTGTTGTTCCTAAGCGACGAAATATAAAACTTGGTAGCCTACCTAATACATAAACGTATACAATTTTCTCTGAATAGAAAAAAAAGTTTCACTTCCAAAACTAGGAGAGGTCCATAAAAAAATAAAATGGACTGGGGAGCACGTTCAGAGTACTATCTCAGTTAGAGCAGGTCCTGCAGCAGAAGAGAATAAACCCCGAATAGAATATACCTCGTTTATCCTTCTGAGATGGAAGTAGGACTGAAAAGTCCCTTTACCCCTGCAGTGAAGTCCCTTTACCCCTATAAGGTCATCAAATCTGCTATTCTTCGTCTTATAAGCTGTGGTTGAAGCAGTTCAGCGCCAAAAGGTAGCCCAGCTTTATTGGTCTCATGTAAGCAAACACCACAGTTGTCCGGTAACATTCCAGTCCAATTGGCCAGAATCAATTGGACTCGTAGCTGTAGAGATTTGTATTTGCTCCAAATAGACTGGAATGTTACTGGCTGCCAGAGGTCTTCGCTCAAGGCCAATAGTTGGACTGCCTGCTGGCCTGCTGTAATCCAGCCATTAGGTCGCGGATAGCTAGGTTTGTAAACTGAACTAGGTCTACCTCGTAAAAGCGTAAAACCGAAACTTTTTTTGAGAACTTGATAATACGAGTTATAGTAAACGATTTGAGAACTTATAGTAAAAGATTTGAGAACTTATAGTAAAAGATATATTTGTCTACTCAAGTCTTATTGGCAAAACAACAAACACGTATTGTTTTACGATGGCTTCTAGGTTTATTATTATTAGTTGTGTTTAGACTTGTGACGGGCATACTAATCAGTGTCAACTAAGTTAGATTTGAGCTATTAAAATTTACGACTCCAGTCATAACGTACGGACTGCTACTAGCGGCTAGCGGCAGAACCCCGCCAAATTTTTCCAGTTTTTCGACTTTCGAACTCATTAATGGGCGATCTTACCACTGAGAGTTAACACAGTGTAAAGCGTTTTCTATGACGTCACCCATTTGATTTACACAGGCCAGTATTTCTTGAACTCTAGATTAACTGAAAACTCTCTGTGGTAAGAATGGAATAGGAGTTTTCTAGATTAACTGAAAACTCTCTGTGGTAAGACCTCAGTAATTACAGTTTCCTCTATCAAACCTCTTTAAAAAATTCTCTCTCCCTCCCCCTCTCTTTCAAAAGAATAAAATATACCTTGTTTATACTGCCAGCATAGGTACCTATCTACTTACCAAGGTATGTTGGTATACTCAATGATACCTCTCTATTCCTGGTCATTGTAGAAGTCTATAAGGCGAAGATTCTTCACAATCACATCATTCTGATCCTTACCTAGCCTCACCTACCCAGTAATTCAATGCCGAAAACACGATTCTCTCCATAATAATCTATAATCAATAATGAAGAAAAAAAAAGCAATAATTTATATTCTCATTACAAGAGAATCAATCTCCCAGGTGAGGCATTGAAGCATCCGTTGCTCAACTTCGAACCCTTTCCTAATTATGGGTAGAAAATTACTCCAATGCCATCGTGAAGACTTTTCGAAATGATAGAAACAATGTGGTGATTAGAGTTCTCAGGTGTTGATCCTGCTTGGGAAAAATGTGTTGACCAGAAAACCACAAGTCAAGTGGTGATGTTAAATTGTTAATACCTGTTCTTAGCTCTACCAAAGTTCGGTTATACCACAATTTACGCTAAGTGTTGAGACTTGCTTTCGAGCTCCTCGTACTCTGTGAATCTATTATGAAATATCGTGATTTTTATTGTTATTGGTTTTTATAAAGCCTTGTTGATATACCTGCGTTGAGTTCTTGTTGGCACACCTGGTGATCTGTAGGTACCTAGGGTCAGAAAACAAATTATCCATCTTTTCTATCCAAACCATGTCTAAAACCATTTTTTCTATCCAAACCGAAGCGAAGAACAAAGGATGACAGAGGGAGAAACAATCAATGAAATTTGTAGACGGACTGCTCAAAGTTTGGGTTGCCACGACAAAAAAAAAAAAAAAAAAGAAAAAATTTGGATTAATTATGACTAAATTTAATGCAAGAACCAGGCTGGATATTTCCAATAATATTTCGAGTTGCTTGTGCAACTCTTTCTTCCAATTCCCTTAGGTAATGAGTGGTGCACCCATGGAGGGCTGAATTAGATTTTGAAGTACTAAACGACAAATAAAATCAACTTTAAAGGTACCTAGCAGTAAAAATAATAAACTATAAATAAATTAAAATTACTCCTTTTAAACTGTCTTTGGAGACAGAAACTTAGTCTTGAAATCCGAAAATGAATTCCCAAAAAGTCACAAAAGTAGATTCAGTTCAAAACTAAAATTAGAACTCTTTCCTTCAAGTCAATAAGCCAATCGAGTACTTTTAAAGTTTACTATTTGGCGAAAAAATAATTGAACAAAACTTAAAGAAGGAAAAGTGTTTTGCAGCTCTCCAGTTTCAACAAATTTCTCAGGAGAGCTACAGAACTCGCGAAAATCGAACTCAAATCGCGTGAAATCGTTTAAAATCGAAAAAAGAAGACAACGTTAAAAATTATATCTTTGAAAGAGAATCTATATAAAAAAAGAAAAAAAAGCGATACACACAAAAAATAAAAAAATAATATGAATATCACAACTATTCTCACGTCTAATAACAGACCGTTTTGTCCTGAAAGGAAAGTTCCTTCAAAGACACTGGTCCTATTTGGCTAATATAACCAAGGAGTCTAAATAGGGGGAGGCCCAGAGATGTATTTCAACTGGGGTGTTCTAGATAGGTTCAAATTATTCAGGTGGTCACAGCAGTTGGGTTCGAATAGCCACACCATGCAGGCTATCACTATGATGGCCAGATGGAAGGGCAGAGCAGATCTTACTATGCGCCATAGTTGGGAGTTGGACTTGTAGGGAGGTTCAGAATCGTCTGGATCGTCAGTAGTGGCGGAGGTTTCAGCAGCAGCAACAGCAGGACCTCCAGCAGCTCCGGCGATTATCTTCGTATGATTCTTACGATCACTGAAACAGAACAAATGTGAGAACCTCATCAGTTTTAGTCCTTTCTTAAAAGTAGGAAAGAGTTTTAGTAAGATGCCTAAAGGGAAAATGTTTTCCACCAATGTGGTTCCCCGCTAGAAAAAAACTGTGGGAAAGTTTAACCCCTGTCCAATATAGTTGACTGTGCTAACCACTACATTACTGAGACTGTTCTCTTTTTCCCTAAAAGTAAAAACAATGTGAAGGTATTCTACTTCAAAAAGAAAATTATATCTACCCCTGTTCGCAATTAAAACCAACCTATTAACATCAATGATCCAAATCAAGGGGGGGGGGGGGGGGGAAAAAAGAAATACCGAAAGAAAAAATATGATAGGGAGATTTTAAATGTACAGAAAGGAGGGGTGAGTAGATGAATCAAAAATAACACACGTCATATGTATTGATGATAAAAATTAGGCGGTAGCTAACGAGTAGACCCAGCACCCTCTATTTTTAGATCTAATTTGACAAACTATTGGTTGAGCTTACGAAATTTATTTCTATCAAAGTTATCTGTTGATTTACTTTTACAGAGACAGTTCACACATTTAGGACCAAAAATATATGACCTGTTACCTCCAGAATTTAGAATAATAAATAGCAAAGATAATTCTGTTCAATTTGAGAGACTCGGCAAAAGTTTTTCTTCTATTAAAAGAAAACACAGATCGTGTGTGACGAACCATGTAATAAGAGAGACGCGAAACAAAACAAAGCGTTAGGAAAAAATTGAAAAGAAAAGAAATAAAAATATGCCAAACTTTTTAAAATCGAGAGCAATCACAAGAGACGAGGAGTGAGAGAAGAAAAGAAAAAGGAGGTAGAAAAAAAAAGTAAAAAATGCGAACAAGAAAAAACTATTTAACGAATTCGTCATGGTCGATAGGCAAGACACCTTTTTATTGCTAATTTACATAAAGTTCTTATAAAAGTAATGTTTCGCCTTCTCCCCACCCTTAATACTTCGCGCCGTACACTTTACACTTGTGTTAGATACCATTTTCAAAATCGCAACATTTTTCTACTAGCCCTATTATCCCAATGTTGGGGTTCATGTACCTGTGATACTCTGGTTGATGGGGTTCTGTACGCTCTGAGGGAGATATTTACGAACAAAATACTGGCTCTCAAGCTGCATTGAAGCATCAATTCCGAACATGTAATTGGCCAAAATTTGTTTTAGTCTGACTCTGACTTGTGAGGCAAGAATTTTCGTCATAAAATGAGGTGTAAGAATGGGCCTTGGATGAGGTTAAAATAACAGACGTCTGACAAGACCGAATTTGAATAAGAAGTTGGATATTTGCGCTATGAAGGCTTTCACAGGCTAGACTTTTATTTTCAAAGACTTTTGTAAAAGAGTGAGATAGTATTTCGACAGACAGATCCCTTCCTCGACTTGGGAAAAATAAATAAAAAATCTAACACATTTTGAATTTGAATCTTTTTTTCATCATTTTTTTAATGCTGTTTCCTGTTTTATTTATACAGTAGGAGCGATTTGTAAGAAAAGTAATAAAATGAAGTTAATAAAAAAACATCTTGTGGTGAAAATCGCGAGCTGAGGGACTGGGCTCAAAACAAATGTAACATCTGAAGAAGATTCTCCCTGTGAAACTATAAAATTTAATAAATATTCGTGTTTTTCAAAGGAATATTTTCTTTGAGAAAAATAACAAATCATATTGGAGTGAATTCAAATGTGTTTGATTTACGTACATAAAACCAACTCGGTTGATAATTTTCCAGCGCAGTTTATTGATATCTAGAAGCACTTGAAAACCTTCTAGTATCTACAAAAGAAAGAACATAAAAAATCGCGAGCTTTTTTTTTAATTCTCTTGGGCGCGATTCAAAACAACCATTGCCACACAAAAGCTGACACAATTAAGAGAATTAGCATTTGCGGAATAGAATCGGATCAACAAACTTGTATACCAAAATATAACAGCCTGACCTCACATTAAACGAATGTACATAAACGCCTACCGTTTTATTATAGAACATTTAGCTCCATTAGCATTTTCATTTGAACAAGACATAAGAAAAACATCATCTCTTTAAATGCCTCATTTATAACTTTTAAAAGAGAAAATGAGTTTAAGATGAAGTCAATTTAAATGAAATGGGTGACATAAACAAGGCGTTAGGAAGATTAATAAGTCCTCAAGTTGAGTCATTTAACTTAATAACTGGAGCTTAAAATGCAAGCATAGTGTGTATCATGAGTTCTTAACTTTTTTTTTAAAAAAAAAAGATGATTGATAGAGGGACTTTCACGGGTCTTATCGTCCCGAAAGCGAAGAGAGAATGAAACAGGATAGCAGAAGGCCAGCCGTTCTAAGAACGAGCCTTATCTTCGTAAATATGGGTGTAACACCGCAGAGTCTCTTGGAGTTCCCTTACCTTAGCAATAAGCGTCTTGTTATTAGAGGACAAGACGGAATCCAAATCCTTCTGCATTTGTCTCAGATCCGACAACTTTCTATCTCGCTCGCAGTCATGTTCCGAGTCTGATATGCCGGAGTCCGAGCCTTCGCAACTCGGCATGGCCATGCGATACAGGTGGCAACCCTGGAATAATAGCAAATATTCATTTACGTTATCCAAAACTCGGAGAGAAACATTTATTTAAATCATCATCAAATCTTAAGTCGTTCCGTCCAAGGGTACGGGTCGGCTGTGTACAAAGCCTCTCCACCATATTCTATCATTATATAATACCCGCTCCTGATAACAAACCTCAGGGGTGGTTGGAAGCAGCCATACGGGAGGCGGCGTCCCCGAGGCACCCGAGCAAGTAGTTAACAACCTGGATGGTCCCAAAACGTCCCAGGAATACAGTCTAAGTTACACCATTTATTTAAATATATTCAAATAAAGCGGCTGTCAGTCTACGGCTGGTTGCACAGCAACACCATCATTCAATTTTGAAATCATAAATTCCCATATCAACAATGTGAGAATGGTAACTTTAAAAGAAAGTAAAGTAGATGAAGTTCTCATCCCTAGCTGATAGGAGGTATACCACGGGATGGGCATGCTACGACACAGACCACAAGATTCTAAAGTAGCAGTTGTTTCATTGTTACGAAAAAAAAAACTAGTTTCGTGAACTGTAGATCTCATTCACTAAGTACATAGTTCAGTGAAGACCTCACTCAGACAAAAAAGGACTCCCAAAAGTTCAAGGGGGCAGAACGGAAAAATTTCTAATGTGTGAAAACAAACAGACAAAATCGGACAAACCAATAGAAAGAGAGAGGATCGGATTTTTGTCCAAGGCTTTATGGCAGGATCCTCACACAGTGAGCTCTTCCACCCAACCAAATATCAATTTATTCTCTCAAGAGAGACTCACCTGTTTAGGATCAGCACATTTCTCGCTCAGAACTCGACTGACTTCCTTGTGGAAAGCCTCTGGATCCTGAATCATCGATAGTTCCTGCTTGATCAACTCCTGAATAAACTCGGCAGATTTTCCCATCTCCTTCTTCAGCTTATCGACCTCTTCCTTCAGATGGTTCTGAAAATGAATCAGACCTCCCTCGAGCTGTTCCCACGTGTTGGCGATTTTCATGAAGTACTTGAGCTTTTCTTCCAGCCTGGAAAAGAAATTGATCCAAGAGGGTTAGAAATTATGACGGACTAATCTACTTTCCAGTGCCTTCTTTAGGAGGAGAAAAACAACCAAAGAGGAGAAAATAGAAAACCATAAACATAAAAAAGGAGAAAAAATATGAAGAAAAACAAGTTTGATAGAAGGAACTGTAACTGCTAAGCTCTTATCATCCCGAAATCGAAAAGAGAAGGAGGACAGAATAGGAGAAAGCCAGCCGTTCCGAGAACGAACCTTTAATTCAAGATAAAGCTCGTACCGCACGGGAATCAAACTTGCCACCTACCGCTTACAAGGCAGATGCGCTACCCTTCAAGCTAATTAAGCTGGCTATCTCACATTCGAAATGCTAATGGAAATCTTATTTAAATAACTTGACCAAGAAAGAAATCCAAAACACGAGTTTTTTAGCTTCTTCCCGAAAAGTTACTTTTGGAATTTTTGATGAACACCTCTTCGTATATCTTTCTCGTGACACAAAGTGTTTTTTAGAATGATAAATAGCTTTTATCATCAGAGAGGTCGAAAGTATTCCTTTCCCCCCTGTAATGTTATTTAGACGTGTGGAGTGCAAGCTGTTGCTGCTAAAAACGTATGCTTTCCGAGTTCTGACTTTATACTGTGTGTTGTGAAGGAAGTTCTCTAATGGCCGGGGACACAAAGTGAGTTTATTAAACTCGGTTTAATTTGAACTCTTGAATTGAGCAGTCCGATTGCTTGATTTCAAAAATTCCAAAAGAAATTACAAAATCAGATTGCTTAATTCGAGAGTCAAACTTAAACCGAGTTTAAACATATAATAAAATAAACTCACTTTGTGGAACCGACCATTAAGTCATCACTGCTTTGGTGGCGAAGTGAGTCGATTGTGTGGTAAGTAGGAGGATTTATTTGACCACAATTTAATAGAGCTCTCAAAGATGGGTACTGGAAAAAGTCTCAGATGTTCGAATCCCGATCGAAGCAGACTTTTCACACAAAATTTTCACAGACTTTTCACACAAAATTTCTCGTATTAGAAGATTATTAGAGTAGGTACAAGACCTATAGATGTTAAGTTTGTCCTGAAATAATACCCATATTGTAAGAGGAAAGGATAAAGAAGACTTACTTGTTATACAGATGCTCTGTTTCTTGTTGAGAAAAGGAGTCTTCATCCTGACCACTGATTGTCTTTGTGACTCTGGATAATTTGTCCTTCTTTTCCTGGAAATAACAAGATGCAACGGAAAACATTAACTTAAGTCATCTTTATTCGATGCCTAGGAAAATGACCGAATGATCAATTCCTTTGCATTAGTAAACAACATATGTATTCAATGCCTTTCCTGTAGGATATATCGATCATGTAATGAGAAAGGGGCGTAAATGATTTTTCCAAATTTTTCAGGAGAGCGAAAAGAAAAAAAATCAATTTCTTTCTTCTTCGACGTTTTTTATTTTTTCTATATATTGACTTCTTTCGTACTTTATCTGATTTGGACAAAGGTCCACTGGCATTTTGTCTTTTTTCTCTTTTCGTGTACAAAAGAAAAAAATAGAAAATATCACTTGCGACTCAGAGTAAAATATCGATATCTCTACAATGGGATGGATTTCAGTTACGCCTGTTTGTGATACCAAAGAAACCACTTGAACAAGTTGTTTTATGGAATGTACCTTCAAATGGTTACGTTTTCAAAATCCCAACTCATATTCAGTCTTGGACTTTTGGACCTTCTTCATTTAAAAACAAACGAGTTACTATGACTGGTACGTCTAGTAATCTCGTTGCTACTTGCTTGCAGGAAACAAATGAGTGCCTAGTTACCTAAGAAGACTTGTCTGGACCTTTGTACCATCTTTATTTAGACTCATCCTTGTTGTTGTCTGGCTTTTAGAAAGACCTAACCAGAATTAATCTTTGACCTTTGTATCTTTCTGATTTCTTCTTATTTTGGTTCGTTTAGAATGTTTAGATGGCGAAGTACGAATTGGTTCCCCAAAAAATACGAGTGGCTTTTTGGCACAGGTGCCTTTAGTTCCCGTCGAAAAGGGGTCAAAGGTGAATTGGTTCTTGGTTAAGATTGGTCACAAGTGGTTTGTTTTTCCTATGATCTGCCCTAATGATTTACCTGGATCTCTCGGATTTTCTCCTTCAATTCCTTCTGGTCCTCTATATCCGTCACTCGACATTCTAGCGTGTTGAATTCTTTCCTCAGCAGTTCTAGTTCCTTCTTCAAATCTCTCGTCAGATTCTCCTCGCCACTCAGCTTGCTTTCGAATTCTTCGTACTTGTGCGTCAATTCTGAAACAAAACAAGAGATGGAGATGGTCATTGAGCGAGTTCATCTAAGTGCTTATCCGATTACGGATGATTACGATCAACATGGGCATCTTTTTTCCCCTTTTTCCTTTACGGACTTTCACTTTACGGACAGTAGGTCGTTCGCGCATCTTTACAAAGTATCTTTACTTTGTTGGTTGCGATTCTGAACAGTTCGTTGGATGTTTTCCCATTGAATGATGGATTGAACGAGCACCATCGAGCGAGTAAACTACAATATTCCTCCTCAAACTCCTCATTTACCATCTTCTAAAAGCCACCTCAAGTAGACCCTATACTTAAGTGTGACGTTATATTTTGTTCACAAACCTTGCGCAAAGGCCAATAAAATGGAGTAATGGAGATGTAATTTACTGGAAGCCACTAATGAAAGTAAGTAAACAGCCAGTCACGCACTATTTTGTCCAATTACACGTACTCTAGACTAGACTAATGACTGAAAATCTAAAATTACTACATGAAACATTTGGCAACAAAGCGAATAAAAAAACTTCATGTTACAAATGGAACGAAGAGGTTAGAATATAAGCCTTTGGCGTGGGACCGAAAAGACGAAGACCTTTTCTAACATTGAAAAACATTTCACATAGGTACCTACTTATGTTATGAAGCAATCAGATGAGTCATCATCTCCTCATAGAACGTTTGAAATAGCGCTTTACAATGAAATATAGAACCAAGAGATAAATCTCTCAGCATAAGACAGGATACTTTGTTAGGAAAGCAAGGGTAATCCCTTTCTTCAACAGAAAACTATACTGTTAGCGACATCTCTTGGTAAAGAAGATAACCTTTTTCGATGTTTGTGTTTTATGAAGGGTGAATATCTGAATTAATCTAGATTCTAGAACAAAGGACAGGCTCAGCTCACTAGTTACTACGGTAAAGTTTGAATGAGAAAATTATTATAAATGCCGAGGATTCTTACCATCATTATAATTGAAATCGTCGATTTCAGCACTTTCCCAAGAGGCAAACAAGTCAGAATCCAACATCTCAGTCTTTGTACAAATGCTATTGTTGATTTCTTCCGCTTCGGCAATAGAGTTTCTCATCGTGTCAAATGATTCTTGCAGCATCTTATTGTTTGACTCCTTTCTTTTCGCCATTTGTTCAAGTTGTAATACATCGGTTTGCATCGAGTCGACCATAAGTGAAATAGCCTCGATCTTTCCCTCAGTATACTCCAATGTCTTGAGAATTTCACGCTCACGAACATTTATGAGATCAGGTTTTGTGTTTTGAGTTTTGAATGGAGTAGAAGTTGACAGAGGTGGTTTCACATCCGAGTCGTCAAGTCCTTTGGCAAAATCTCCATGACTGTAATCAAAGTCTTCTGGGCTATATTCAAAAATCTCTTTCAGTTCAGAGCTATCTTGGAGAATAGAATCAGAGTAATTCATAGACGCAGGATTTCTTTCAAGAATCCAACTGGAGCCTGTGCTGTTTAAATTTGTACTGTCCAAGTCTGAAGAGTCACATGAAATATCACTCGGGGACGTATGTAGATAATCTTGAAAGCTAGGAGCCGCTGCTAATACTCGATTTGGCACTTCAACTACATCATCTCTTTGGTAAGATCGATCTAAACATTTGATACTATTGTCCACGGAGCTACTGGAGGTAGATTCACCTATTTCAGACTTTGAACTCGTATTCGTAACATCCATTGTGCTTCGATTTCGATTGGTTAAAATCGAAGGTAACTTTTCGCTGCTGACTGGATTTAAAGGAAATTGAGCACGTGGTTTTGAATCACAGACTAACGACGAAGAAAATGACAGAACCCTCTTCTTGTTTTGAGCCTTGGGCGATGGATCACAGGATTGTTCAGGAAATTTGAAAGGAGACTGGCAAGATGGAGGTTCAGCAACACTTGTTGAAGGTACTAATTGGTAATCTGGATCATCAGATGATGGGGAACTCCTAGAACTGCTCAAGGAAGAAGGTCGGACGTCAGGATATAACTCATCCAGAGGTTGAGGTGGTGGTGATGCTCTAGCATTGTCAAATGGAGTAACAATATCGTTTCTATTTTCATCATGATGAACTGATTTCTTTACTAAAGCTTCATTTCTGTCTGGATTCCAAGAGGGCTCTTCATTCAAAGGTAAAAGTTCACTATCCTTGGGATGCTTTTGATTTTCATTGGTTGGCAATGGGTTTGAACTTTTGGGCCTGTTTGACTTGGACTTTCTAACGGGTATGTTCGATGAGGTTTTAGATTTTTTGGACTTCTTCATTGTAAAGGAAGTATGTTGATGCTCTTTGACAAAATGACTTACTATTAAAATGTTCGTATAAGGGTCCTTTTTTTAATATTAGATAAACAATGTCACAGTTGATCTTTAAATCTTAATTTTTACCTAATGATTAGACAGGGATCAAATAATTACAACTCGGTCTAGAAGCGTGATAGAGCAACCGGCACCCCGCGCGCCGGTAGGGCTTGCTTCTAACCACTTAGGACGCAAGCTACAAACAAAACTCAAACTTAACGAAAATACGAGTGAAGACCAAGACCGAATACTTTAGTAAGTTTCGAATATGTATCAACACGAAAAATCGATCCATTTTCAACGTTTAGAAAAAGTCAGTTCCAAAACGTTACGTAAATTACGTTCTTTAGGGCAATTATTCATGATATCTCATGGACCTTGGACCTTTGTAAAATGCTCTCTCTCTCTCTCTCTTTCTAGTCGAATGGAATTCACTGTTCCTTTGGTCGAGCAAGTCAAGTCAATTTCAATCACAGCATCACAAGATTCTCGAGTCATAATAATCTGGTTTTTACTTTCCTTATCCTATTTATCCTGAATTGCCTACTTTGACTATTTAGGGGCAATTAGGTAAGCTGCTTTGTATGTTTTAGGGATAGGAAAAGTATAAAATGGACACCCGCCACTGTAGAAATCTGTTGACTTGAACAGAGCAAAGAAGTTTATGCTCAAGTCATCAATATTGATTACACTAAGGACTGAGGGCAATTAGGTAAGCTGCTTTGTATGTTTTAGGGATAGGAAAAGTATAAAACGGACACCCGCCACTGTAGAAATCTGTTGACTTGAACAGAGCAAAGAAGTTTATGCTCAAGTCATCAATATTGATTACACTAAGGACTGATAAGAACAAACGGACGAATGATAGGGCCGAATAAGGTTTAAAAATTGGGGGGTAATCCCTTCGTTCGTTGAGGTACAGGAATATATCCAGGCATTTAATTGATTTAAGGACACATCTGAGAGGGGAGAATCAATCAATTCCTGTAGGCTTTAAGTAGGGTATGACTTGGGAAAAAAATCCTGGCTTTTGCTCAGGTTTCTCAATATCTTCTACTTTTCGGAGTCTCAATTACGAAATTTTCCATTATTCTGACTTAAGTCTTAAAGTGAAAGCTATTTTCACGTTTAGGCATCAAGCAAAGAACTCCTTTGGCCTTTGGATAGATCAGTACAAGTAGCTATTAAAAGATAGATATCTTATTTCAAAGGCCCAATTCTCGGAAAAGTAAAAACAAATGGGAAAGAGAAACGCGGTTCCAAATTTACAAATTTTAAACGTTTACAAGTAGCTCTGGCAAAGTAGGTGCTCTATTTTGAAAACATCTAGGTCATTTGTTTCTGCTTCTCTAGATCTTGTCCCATTAATAAATTACTCTTTTGTAATGGTTACTAAATCCGTGATGCAAGCCAGAATACGAACATGATTGAGATGTAACAACGAAAAGAACACAAACGTGATACAAGCAACAAAAATGCGAAGGTCGCTGGCTTTAGCACGGGGAAATTCATATGAAAGAAATTGTGGGAAAGCTAAAAATACCGAGAAATTAGAACCTAAAAATACCGAGAAATTAGAACCCATGAGACACCGGCTTCATGAGCCCGATGCTCTCTCAGCAAAACTTTCAGCAAAAAAGGTTTAGAAATCCCGAGAAAAACAAGTGCGAGCCTTGCCCCATCAAAATCGTAAGCAAAAGGGAGGGAAACTTGGCTTGTAAACAAAAGAGAAGGACTTGGAAAAACGGTTCATGAATGATCGAACAAATTTGGCTCGCTTTTTTTTTCGCGCAGTTACCTACTATATCCAAGTCATAATTTTTTTATAATAACCTTATTATATTAACGTGGTGGACTTTTACTGATGGGTACCCTCTAGGTTAAGGAACTTGGAAAACCCAACCTGATAGGTAAGTATATTCTCTGGACAAGTTTGGATGTGGTTGAGTCCATTTATTTGGGGTTGAACTTTTTTAGTTATTCGGGATTTAAAGAAAAAATTAACAATAGATTGGTAGGTGAGGGGTGGATGGATATCTCTAATAGATTCTGGGTTAACAAAGATTGTTAGTTTACTATTCATAATTTAGATCAGACCCATTAATAAAGTATCACAGTTTATCATCAACATTAAATGATGCTTCCAGAGGGAGCGGGGGGCCCACAGTAAATTAAACTGCCTAAATTAATAAATTCCAAACATTATACTGACACCAATCCGGGGGGGACACAAACTAATTTAAACAAATTCGTTCTCAAACGAAACTTCGTTTAACACGGCAACAAAACTCAGTTATAAACGCGGAATTTGAAATAGGGGGTAATCCCTTCGTTCGTTGAGGTACAGGAATATATCCAGGCATTTAATTGATTTAAGGACATGTCATTCTGAGAGGGGAGAATCAATCAATTCCTGTAGGCTTTAAGTAGGGTATGACTTGGGAAAAAATCCTGGCTTTTGCTCAGGTTTCTCAATATTTTCTACTTTTCGGAGTCTCAATTACGAAATTTTCCATTATTCTGACTTAAATCTTAAAGTGAAAGCTATTTTCACGTTTAGGCATCAAGCAAAGAACTCCTTTGGCCTTTGGATAGATCAGTACAAGTAGCTATTAAAAGATAGATATCTTATTTCAAAGGCCTAATTCTCGGAAAAGTAAAAACAAATGGGAAAGAAGAACGCGGTTCCAAATTTACAAATTTTAAACGTTTACAAGTAGCTCTGGCAAAGTAGGTGCTCTATTTTGAAAACATCTAGGTCATTTGCAATTCTCGGAAAAGTAAAAACAAATGGGAAAGAGAAACGCGGTTCCAAATTTACAAATTTTAAACGTTTACAAGTAGCTCTGGCAAAGTAGGTGCTCTATTTTGAAAACATCTAGGTCATTTGTTTCTGCTTCTCTAGATCTTGTCCCATTAATAAATTACTCTTTTGTAATGGTTACTAAATCCGTGATGCAAGCCAGAATACGAACATGATTGAGATGTAACAACGAAAAGAACACAAACGTGATACAGGCAACAAAAATGCGAAGGTCGCTGGCTTTAGCACGGGGAAATTCATATGAAAGAAATTGTGGGAAAGCTAAAAATACCGAGGAATTAGAACCCATGATACACCGGCTTCATGAGTCCGATGCTCTCTCAGCAAAACTTTCAGCAAAAAAGGTTTAGAAATCCCGAGAAAAACAAGTGCGAGCCTTGCCCTATCAAAATCGTAAGCAAAAGGGAGGGAAACTTGGCTTGTAAACAAAAGAGGACTTGGAAAAATCGGTTCATGAATGATCGAAGTGATCGAACAAATTTGGCTCGCTTTTTTTTTTCGCGCAGTTACCTACTATATACAAGTCATAAATAATTTTATAATAACCTTATTATATTAACGTGGTGGACTTTTACTGATGGGTACTCTCTAGGTTAAGGAACTTGGAAAACCCAACCTGATAGGTAAGTATATTCTCTGGACAAGTTTGGATGTCCATTTATTTGGGGTTGAACTTTTTTAGTTATTCGGGATTTAAAGAAAAATTTAACAATAGATTGGTAGGTGAGGGGTGGATGGATATCTCTAATAGATTCTGGGTTAACAAGGATTGTTAGTTTACTATTCATAATTTAGACGAGACCCATTATTATTTATTTATTAGTTCTAAGTACTCTATTCTCATAAAGTATCACAGTTTATTATCAACATTAAATGATGCTTCCAGAAGGAGCGGGGGACCCACAGTAAATTAAACTGCCTAAATTAATAAATTCCAAACATTATACTGACACCAATCCGGGGGACACACAAACTAATTTAAACAAATTCGTTCTCAAACGAAACTTCGTTTAACACGGCAACAAAACTCAGTTATAAACGCGGAATTTGAAATATAAACGGCACATAATTAACACTAAACGAAAATGCACTGAACCAACAAAACTCACTGGCACGAACCATCAATTTTCTGATTATACTTTTTCTCAAAAAGAAATCCACGAAAAAAGAATAACGAAACGGAGTGATCACGTTATAAGAGTAATTCACATGTGAGCAGTGAGAATGTATTGGGAACTGTTCGAAGCAAGTAGCTCTGGGAACTCGGAACGCGGCAGAGCTCTATATGGCGTACATGTGTTTAACCACCACACTAGTGGCGTAGCCCTGACGTAGGAACTTCTCAACACGTTGGTCGCCACACTGTGACTGGGTTCCGGAACTCTAATAATGAACTCTATATCGGGAAACTCGACACTATAATACAGCATTCCAACAACCTAAATCAGGGGAAATAACACAATAATAGAGTTCTTCCACCCTTAGTAGCTTAGGCCATCTATTCTATGAGTTAAACACTGGTGACATGTGAGTTTCATATGATGATGACACTCAAATACGAGTACGAGTGCCATGGCATTCAACGTGTTGAGATTTCTAGAAACGGCACACAGTGTTGTCAAAATTCACAAAATATCCAGTCAATACACAAGAGTCCAAACAGAAAATGGCAACAATTACCCCTTCTACTACCCCCTGATCGTAAAACCCTTTGTGACGAGATGAAACTAGAAAGGATTAGAGGAGAATCACTGAACCACGGACCTTCTGAAGGGGAAAACCAGATTTTCAAAGTACCCACTCTCATGATATCTCATGGACCTTGGACCTTTGTAAAATGCTCTCTCTCTCTCTCTCTTTCTAGTCGAATGGAATTCACTGTTCCTTTGGTCGAGCAAGTCAAGTCAATTTCAATCACAGCATCACAAGATTCTCGAGTCATAATAATCTGGTTTTTACTTTCCTTATCCTATTTATCCTGAATTGCCTACTTTGACTATTTAGTCCCAATAAAAAAAGCACTGAGGCTGAGCTTATACAGCTTAGGAAAATGGACTCTTTAGTCCCACAAAAAAAAGGTACTGACTCAAAATTCTAAATTGGACAGAAGATTGAGGGGAGAGAAGTAACGCGTAACGCCAAAGTGCGCGCTTATTCAATCCGTGCACGCGTAGATCAATGTAGCTCATATGTGATTGCAGCTCATTGTTTACATAAACATACAAATAATGTTTACATCGCTCACAACGCGGGAGATTTTTATTATTTTTAATTTTAATGCAAGAATAACATAAGGATACAGAGAATGAACACCAGAACATAATAAGAAATTGGAAGTTTTTTTTTTTTCAAGAGGTTTAATAGAGGGAGGGAACTGTAACTGCTATGGTCTTATTGTCCCGAAATCGAAGAGAGAAGAAAGACAGGATAGGAGAAAGCCAGCCGTTCCGAGAACGAACATTATCTATTCAGGGTAATAAATTTGTATTTTTTGTAAAAGAAAATCTTGAAGAAGCCAGGAGTGTTTACAAATCCGGACGGGGCGGTTACAACGTTGCCGATTTTGGCGTTATCAAATTTTAAATTAGACATCTTAGGGATCGGTTACTTAACGAGATTATTGAGACAACAAATCAGTTAAAGTTAAAACGGTTAAACGTTTACGGATTTTATAACCGACACGCGATATGAAAAATGCCTGAAACGTTCGTCACAACCTGCCTCTTTGTTTAGCAAGTGAGAGGTTATCGCGGGAAAAAAAGACAGATAAGCATAATTATAATTAGTTTTAATTGGTAAACAGAATTATCAGCTAAAAGAGTTAGATAACGGATAAAGTGGCGGATAGGGTTAACAGACAAAGGCTTTTATAACTCTGTGACAGTGAAAGGGTTAAACAAACCGTTAAACCAAAAGCTAATTTTCGTCTACTTGACCGAAATAGACGTACTAGATCGGAAATACTCGTCTGAATTGAGGGCCGCTTTCTTCTTCGCCAAATTTTCCGTTACGAAATTTCTAGTAAATAAATAATTACACAATATTCTTTCTAAAGACATCAAATAGATTCTGATCTACTCTGGATTTTTTTTTTTTTTTTTTTTTTTTTTTTTTTGAAAAAATGAGTCATTCTGGATCAACGGAGAAAGCAGGTTCCTACATCTTTCAACTAGATTCGTCCTGATTGGGTTTTGTGAGTGCGATTTCATCTATCCAAACCAAACGCTGAATGAATAATCATAAATCCTTGTATGATGTAGTAATATTATGTGTGATCAGTATGATGCATGCAATATGAATTCTTGGAATGAACGTCGGTAAAGTTTAGCAAGTAAATGAACATCTGACAAATTCGACATTCAGTGACGCTATTGAAAGTTGATATGAACGAAGCGTTTCAATCTCGGCAAACAAACATTCCCGCTTTTTCTCTAGGTAGGTTTTTCAACTAGATTCGTCCTGATTGGGTTTTGTGAGTGCGATTTCATCTATCCAAACCAAACGCTGAATGAATAATCATAAATCCTTGTATGATGTAGTAATATTATGTGTGATCAGTATGATGCATGCAATATGAATTCTTGGAATGAACGTCGGTAAAGTTTAACAAGTAAATGAACATCTGATCTGACAAATCTGACATTCAGTGACGCTATTGAAAGTTGATATGAACGAAGCGTTTCAATCTCGGCAAACAAACATTCCCGCTTTTTCTCTAGGTAGGTTGAAATGATAAACATATACTTCTTCACTATTTGTGTGTGTAGAAATAGTGAAGAAGTATATGTTTATCATTTCACCCTACCTAGTCAAGATGGACCTTCACAAAGTTACAGAATCTTCAATCTATCGCTTTTTCTCTCCCTTGACGTTTCCCAACGACCGTTGCCCTTCACTTATTGATATTGCTCCAGCTTCTCCTTACACCGAAATCAACAACCTCCTCTCAATTCATTTGAATAGTAAATTTGTTAACATAAACAATGCGCGTACGGGAGAGAGAATGATTGAGCGTTAGTTGCAGAGAGTGAATCTGAACGTAGAACTCTAGTTCGTGGTAAAAGAAGGACTATTGTGAGAGTGCCCAGGAAAAGAAGATGAGATTTGAGAACTTACGTAAAAATTTCTACCCTAAATTCTTGTAAAATTTGGATCAGGGGCATTGAGATCATACAGCCTTTTTTTTAGTCTTTTGCTAATACATTACCATATTTATTAACTGTATTGTTTTGTACAATGCTTATGGTACCTGAGATCAATCAATGGTATCTTAAGGCTAAATAATTGAGAAATCACATTGACATATTTATTAGCTTTTTTTTCGTCTTCTTCTTTTTCGTGCTTTTCATTGCTACAGAAGCAGAACCTGTATACCTTGTTTATCCTGCTAGGTAGGTTGAAATGATAAACATATACTTCTTCACTATTTCTACACACACAAATAGTGAAGAAGTATATGTTTATCATTTCAACCTACCTAGTCAAGATGGACCTTCACAAAGTTACAGAATCTTCAATCTATCGCTTTTTCTCTCCCTTGACGTTTCCCAACGACCGTTGCCCTTCACTTATTGATATTGCTCCAGCTTCTCCTTCCCGAAATCAACAACCTCCTCTCTATTCATTTGAATAGTAAATTTGTTAACATAAACAATGCGCGTACGGACTACGGGAGAGAGAATGATTGAGCGTTAGTTGCAGAGAGTGAAGCTGACTGAAGCTGAACGTAGAACTCTAGTTCGTGGTAAAAGAAGGACTATTGTGAGAATGCCCAGGAAAAGAAGATGAGAACTTACGTAAAATTTTCTACCCCAAATTCTTGTAATATTTGGATCAGGGGCATTGAGATCATACAGCCTTTTTTTTAGTCTTTTGCTAATACATTATCATATTTATTAGCTTTTTTTTCGTCTTCTTCTTTTTCGTGCTTTTCATTGCTACAGAAGCAGAACCTGTATACCTTGTTTATCCTGCTAGAATTGGACTGAAAAATCCCTTTCCTCTCGCAGTGTAATAAAGGTCTTATAAATCTGTTAGTATAGAGTTTATGGAGACTTAGGTGTAGAGGCAACTACCCCAAAGGATGGGTTAAGCTTATAAGAGTCTAAGAATAGTTTATAGAAATTCAAAGAAACGAGTCGATCACAATCACCCAACGTTCTTCCGAAACAAAAAAAGGGGGGAATTGTTCGGGTCGAGTAAAGATTCCGACGTATTACTCATTGATAAAAAAATACAAAATAGGGAACACGCCGTGAGTTCCAACAGATTTCAAGACTTGGTCACCCGAATGATAAGGAAATGACGCCAAAGACTTGAGAAAAGGGTAAAGGTCACAGCTGTGTACTGTACAGAGGTCATGTGTCACCCAATACGAACTGGGCAAACTGAGGTCCGCGCGGGACTGTGGACCGTGGTACCTGAGTGACTGTGGTTACCGGAAAGGATTACTGACAATAACAGGCATACATATAAGGAAAGTTCATACCTCAGAATAACTTGCCAAGATTCGAGCAAATATTTGATGTTAAAAATAAGTCAGATTGAGAAAAATGTAAAATGTAAATTGAGTTTTATATTGTCAAGTCAAATCTTTATTTTCGACCAACAACTAGTGATTTACCAGACGAGACGGCCGAAATTACTATCAGCATTAAGACCTAGCTAACTACAGAACAAAGAAGCCACATAAATTCTAGGGCAATGATCATAAATTTGTCTTTATGATCAATAAAGAATGAAAACAAAAGAAAATGGAAAGCATTTTAAGAAATCCCAACAATTTACAGTGGTATCTTGTCTCCTAAATTGAAGCATCACATTTATTCTGCAAAATACATCCCGAAACAAACAGACTGCAATTTATTCGGCCAATAACCACGAGGGTGAACGGTTTAGACAGCCAATGACCCTGATAAGTGTAGCGTGCCAGCGTGACCAGCATGCCATTGCAAACTGAACATGTCTGGCTGGATTTTCCCCGAAATGTATGCTTGAAATTAAAAATTACAAAAAAGAAGAAGAAAAAATTACAACCCACGCGGCGAAATTTTAATTTCCTGTAGTTTCTAATTTATCTACGCTAAATTTTTATTAATAATTTAAATTCAAAACGACTCACATTTCAAGCAGCACTGTGCACGCTCTGCGAAATTATTTTAATTTCTTCCAAGAGCACATATGATGATTTTAATGAAACGTGTAATTTGTGAGTTTTGGCAGCCAAATATCTTCATTAACACCTTAGTGGTAGCAAAATTATTACGTTCGTTTGGTAACCAATAAGGGTGTCATTTTTGTTATTTGATTTAATTCAATTTCTTTCTGTTTTAATCAGGAAAGACAATCGAGAATAATTCATTTGATGTAGAAAGTATTGATATTTTGCAATGCACAGATCATGCTTTTAAAGGACGTTACTTTGAATTATGTAAAAGTCACAATTCATTCTAAATACTAAAGTTATTCTCTTACCTTTGATATCGGCAACATCATTCAGTTTTTCGCTTATGATTCGTAGTTTTCGTATAATATCTCTACACAGTTGACGTAATTTGGTCTGAAACAAATCGTATTAAATTTCCATTATTGTCAAGTACATACATATCCTAAGTCGTTCTGTTTGGTGGGACAGGTCGATTATTCACAAAACCTCTCCACCAAGTTCTATCATTAATTTTTTTTTGGTTTTCAATGAGACTGGGATTTTGATTTCTTTTGGTGATATCTTTGTTGATTTGATCATTCCATCTCAGTCGTGGTCTACCTTGCTTTCTGTATATCCTTCTATATTCATTTGGAGGTATTTATATTTTAATGTCAAGTAATCCAGTCAAATGTTGGGTGGTTGGTTGGTATAAAATGCTGGGAATTGACTATCAGGTCATTTTCCTAAAAAAAATCACCCAGAAAAAGGCCCATATCCTTTCTTCTTCCTCTTTTTTTTATCCCAAGGAGACCTCAATCCCCCAGAAACAGAACCAAGCTGACAAAGTGCTACCTTCATAGAAGAGCGGGAGGTTTATACTTCAGACTGGAAGGTTCTCTCTGCTCCCTCTCTCCTATCTGTGATATCTCCAAATATTTCAACATATTTTTTTTTTTCAACAAGAGTTTCCATTAGAGTATTTAAGACTCCTTGTCTTTCCTATGTAACTTTTCACGAGAAATCAATCGGTGTACATGTAAGGGTTCTAGGAATGATGGTTCACGAAATATGCGCTTGTAACAAGCCAATATCAAAAATTTTTGAAAGTTATATCCACTTTTTTTTACAGCAATAATTTGCGGGGGACAGCCTGATTTCCTCGAATTTGCCATCAAAAATTTTGTCAAAAGAGAACGAATGTGCCATCAAATTCATACAGGGTGTCTACCAAAATGGAAAAATAAAATTCCCTGGCTTTTCCCGGTTTTCCAGTCCATTTTTTCCAAATTTCCAGTCTACTTTTTCAAGATTTTCCACCCTATTCCCACTGCGTCACAACAGTTTTTTTTTTCTTCAAGCAATGTTCCCAAGCCTGTTCAACTGTTAATGGTTTGTGCAACCTGACTTTAATAATCAGGTTCCCAACCTAAAAAGTGTTCGATTCAAATACAAAATATACCAGCCTAGTTAGCCTGTAACCGCTAGGTCGTAGATTCGATTCCCGCCCGGAGAAAACTTTATCCTAAACAGATAAGGTTCGTTCTCGGAACGGCTGGCTTTCTCCTATCCATTTCTCGTTCGATTTTGGACGACAAAACCTCCGTTGTTACAGTTCCCCTTATCAAAAAAGAAAATAGTAATAGAGAGTTTTTGCACGGCTAACTTAAGTGACGATAACTGAAACGTAAGACGTAAGTTGATCAAAACGCGTTTCTGGATACGAGTTCTCGTCAAATAACGTTAAAGAGTTCAGTAAGGGGACGCAAAATTTTGGTCGTAAATACTCGTTAATGTAAAAAAACAATAAGCAAACTTTACTGTACCTGGTAGTTATCCCAAGCTTCATCCGGTATTGTTCCCACAGAACTTGTCTGCTCTTCAGCACCCGATGTGAAATCTGCACGCAGTTTGGCCACCGGGAAGAAGCTGGTACTCTTGCCTATCTTGAAGTTAGGAACGGCAGAACACTTCTTCTTAATCTGGGGGCGAAAAAGGACATATATTTTAGAAGATCATACACTTCTTCTTCTTAACAGAAAAGAACATATATTTTAGATCATATTATATTAGTTACGATTGAATCACAGAGCCTTTTTTTGAACTTTTGGGGAATCTCAGCATTGATAAGTAAGTAAGTACCCATATTAAATAGGGTTCATAAATTTTATGCACAAAAAACTGAGAGCCATTATGAACAAAATACTGGCTCTCAACAGTCTCAAGTGAAGCATCAATTCCAAACATCTGATTGGCCAAAATTTATTTTAGTCCAAGGGGTTTAGTTCATGAACTGAACATCGGTGCTTGTTTCATAAGTCCTATAAAACTTAAATTTGTTAGTAATATCGCTATTTATCGAAATTTAACTGTCTTTGAACAGTTATAACTTATAAGGCTGCGTGCAAAACAAAACCTAAATAAAGAAACAAAAAACCTAGAAATACTTCGAATTTATTCGGAATCGAACCCGGGACTGCCGGCATAATAAGCCATTAACCCTCGGTCTGTCAGTCCTGTCATAGACTTGACAAAGCATCTCAAGTTAATAACCTGAAGTGAAAACGATTTCAAAATACAATACAAACAATAATCTTCGTTCTCGAGTCAGTCAGACTCTCAGTCAGATAAAGACAATATTGCAACATCATTTATAATGTTTTATAACAAAGATCGGACATCAATCACGAAGATCATCCCCCTCAACTCTTCAAACAACTAGGATAAACAACAAACAACTTGGGAAACAATGAGTATTTAAATGAAACAATGCAGGCATTTCGATAAACCATTTGCTGAGACAAAACAAATGAGAAATGCATGATCCAATCATGCTATTGACGGCATGAAGAACAAGGTTATGAGATCGTCACGATTAAGAAGACACTGTGAGTCAAGTCAAAGGATGGCATCGTTTGTAATCAACAGTGTAGAAAGTATTGGTAGAATAGATTTATTTAGTTTAGGTTGTCAAACAGGGGATATCCTACAGAATTTCCTTAGGAACAACAAATCATGCAACCAGACAGCTAAATCTGGTGTTCTCGTGTTAACCCAGCACCTAAATGGAAGCATTGTGTCTCTTCTCGCCCATCTGATGAGAGGCATACTACGACGCAGACCACACGAGTCTAATGTAGCAGTTGTTTCATTGCTACGAAATAATAACGGCGCGGCGGTGAAACTATCACAATTTTTTTTTGTCCTAATGTTCTAAACAGATATGCGTTTTTTCTTCTTTTTTAAATTCGAGTATAGATTTTCTGTCAATGACTGGAATCGAACTCCAGACAACGAACTTACCTTTTTCTTGTCCTCGGCCATCTTGTCCACATCGGATACCATTGCCTCTTCCTCTAGCTCATCCATTTCTGCGTCCGTGGTATTATTCAGAGTTCTCATGTCACTGCTCAGACCTGATTTGTCTCCTGAGAATGACAGACGCCGTGAGCTGCCTGCAATTGTGTCGAGAGGAAATTGTATTTGTAAGTGGATTGTTGGTTGGTATCAAAAGCTGGAAATTGGATATCAGGTCATTTTCCTTGGTTTGTAATTAAAAGATTGTTGATTGTATTTTTCTTCTTTTCCTTAAAAAAGTAGGATTTTTTGTGTATTCCAGGCCTTCTATTTTAGTATGTTTCATGTGGAAGTGAGGCAAATTTGTGGCTGTTTTAACTAGACATAAATACCTAGGAAATATATATTTGTAAACTATACCTATACTTATAGGAAACAAGCAAGAAGTCTGGTGGCTGTATTCCTAAGGCTCCTAGATAAGGAGAAAAAATCTTTAGCTGCTTCTTCAGATTTCACCATTTTCCCTCTTTTCGAAATAATTTCTCATTACTATTCCCTAAAACCTGGATGATATAAACTCTGCCAACACTCACCCGAGAAAGATTCAGACTTATACAGCTGCTGCGGCACAATGAAAGTCCTATGGTGATGCGACCCTCTGCCAGATTTCGCCAAGCTGAGATTATCCGCCGACCCAGAACCACTCTTCCTTAAACGCCTATGCTTCTTTCGATGCCTCTTGAGACTGCTGGACTGGCTCTTATCGCAGAACTGCGAGGATTCCTCGATGGTGGAGGAAGAGTTTACCGAGCTTTCCGTTTTGACGGAGTGTGAGGACATGGTGAGCATTTGGTTGAGGGCAGATTCCGAGTTGGAGAAACAGTTGAGCATTTGCTGACTAATGGAGGAGTGGGATAGGATGGACATACTGCGAGGTCGGTCTACACGCGATGACTTACTCCTCAGAGTAACCTGAAGCATGAAACATTTTTTTAGGAGGTTTGATAGAGGGAACTGTAAACGCTTAAGTCTTATCGTCCCGAAATCGAAGAGTAAAGAAAGACAGGATAGGAAAAAGCCATTCGTTTAATTGTTTTTCGTTTAGGATGTTCACAAAAGGAAATCTTTCAGCCAATCGGATATGGCCAACTAAGTAGTCTATTATTATTATTTATTACTAAATAAATAAAAATAATTACATATAAAAATTCCTTGAAACAAAATACTGTATTTGGATATTGATGTTAGTGAGAAGTATAATTCTAATACAAAGCCTGAATACATTATATTGTATGAAATAAGTGCGTCATCTATGCAGCAGAGTTGTAAAATTCAAATTTGTCTGATTGTGTGGGTATCTGAATATTCTCTCATTTACAAATCTTCGATCAAACTTTGGAACATGAACTTCTGTATTCAATATTTTTATTTATTTTATTATTATTATTATTTTTTTCAGTGAAATATCATCAAGTAAAACCGCGGATACAGCGAACAAACCGCGGATACCGCGAGCAAACCGCGGATACCGCGAGCAAACCGCGGATACCGCGAGCAAACCGCGGATACCGCGAATCAGTGAAATATCATCAAGTGCGTGATACAACAACATAACGGACATGAATTTGAAATATGTTTCTGGAAAAAAGTTTAAATTTTAAAGTAGACTTTATTATATTCCTTTCTTTCTTTTTCCAATTCAAACTTTTTAGGCCCGACTGTAAAAAATCCAATATTGAAATATCGAGAACCGATTTCAGCTCGGAAGTAATCAAAGACCTGGGTGCTAAGTGTAATTGGAGAATGGTCGACATACTAATTTTAATGCCTCATTTATACTCCAATTGGAGAGTCTATTTTGAGTTGTAAATTCAGTTTTACTACTTCATTACAGTAAATAGTCAAACGAACGTAAAACCTTACTATTAATATATTATTCTCAAGGTAGGTAGTAAAAACTTTGCACATTTTATAACTTTATTGGTGTAAATATAATATTTGTTAGAGTATGCTTCAAATGTGGTGGTCCTTATAAACCAGGGTACAGGTGTAATCTTAATAAAAATATGTATATCAAAAGCTTCAACCGTGATAAAATTGGTCATATAGCTAAGGATCTTAGTACTAGTTAGTCATAAGCATCATAAATTCATATTTTTCCAACTAGTACAGGTAATTATGTAAAAAAAAAAATCACACTTTTCGTCCCCCCCTCATGCCATCTCCAGACCAATTAAAATAGTTACCTTGGGTGTAGAATGGAGTTCATCAGAGCGGCGTAGATTATCTTCACTGGAGTAGATGTCACAGATTTCATCTTCCTCAGTGGTATATTCGCCGCTTGCGTCACAACTGTCTGCAGGCAAGAATTTCTCCTGAAACCAATAATGGAACTCTTTAAAATAAAATTGAATATTTTATTTTTCTTCCTATTAAAGTGCTTACTTACTTACTGCCGTGGCATCTCAGACCGGAGTTGATCCATTGCCCCGATCCATTAAAGTGCTTACTCTGAATATAAACATCTACCAGAGGGTAATAGAAAGTATTGGAATAGGGTCAAATTTTTAAAATCGGGGAACATGTTAAGGACCCCTGACTACTCGATGAAACGTCATTTTATTTAGGTACTATTATATTTGTTTTCTCCTGAGGGCATATAACTTATGTATGTATTCTACGAGTGTAAAAGAAGAAAATTACCGCGGAACCAATTTTTTTTTACTTCCGTCCTCCAAGACGTGAAATTTCAGGTAAACTCAAGCCCGTCCGGGATTTAGCCTCGCAACATCCGGGTTAAATCCATTGGATAATCCGCTCAATCAAATGGGAGACTGACACACAGGTTAAGAATAAGATAAAGAAAGTGCTTCATAATCCGCTGGTGACCCTAGGGCATCAGGTTATGAGATACTCAGATATTGTGCCTGGAATATTTGACTTATGCGGTGACCTCCAGTGACAGGCTTTGTCTGCGACATGATGACAGGAGATATTTCAGCGAGGGTTACCGACTGAAATTTGTGTCATAACACGACAATCACGAAGTGACAGGCTTTGTCTGCGACATGATGACAGGAGATATTTCAGCGAGGGTTACCGACTGAAATTTGTGTCATAACACGACAATCACGACATCCAGATTTACTGATGGATATAATGATATACGGTCTGGAAATATTCATGTTTCAAATGTCGCCTGTGTGAGATAAATGTTTTGATTTCGTTGACTAAGGAAAATATTGTTTTTACAGTGTTCTCACTTTTTATCGTGTTTTAAATTTGATATTCAATTTCCTCTATCTATGCAAGTGTATGGACTAAAAGTTCTGAGTTTTCAAGTGGCATAATTACGAAAATATTTGAATCATTTTGGGAATAGTGTCAATACAGGACTCAACTTTGGGCTAATTACAGGATCCACATAAATTATTGATAAAAAATGGACTGAGACCATTATTTTCCCATAATATTTAAACTATACTAGATATACAAATGACTATTTCGTATTCTTAATTCTTTGGGGATAGGGATATTAATGAAGTACTTACATCTTGAGAGTGCAAGGAGGAGTGGTGGTAACGTTTGACTTTGGGGGTGCGCCTCACAAGGAGTTCTGCATAGTTGACTAGCTTCTTGATGCTCTTTGTCTTCGGATTCTCCGCCACGGAATTGCCCGAGCCCACGTCGGCAAACTTCGGGCTCTCGGCGAACTTGGAGGGTTTGAGGACGAAAGTTTGGTCGGGAGGAGATCCAGTTGTGTTGGTCTTGTAGATTTCCGATGTTGGGACGGCCTTGGTGCCTCCCGCCGTCGAATCGTAAGCCCAGGACGTCTCGTCATCTTCTGAAGACAGTTCGGAGGTTTTCATTTCGTTTTCCGAACTTTTCTGTGCGGCTTCCGAGTTTTCCAGGTTTGTGTTGGTGTTATGGCGATCTACTTCCGAATCAGTATCCTCGTGCTTGTGATAGATGATGGCGTGGTTGTGAGCACTCCGGTCCGAACTGAAATGGAAGTATGTTATGGATTAGACTCGTTATGTCATGAATTATCAACATTTATGTCATGGATTAGAAATATTGTTTATCAATTATGTCATGAATTATCAACAATACCAGTGGCGTGGTGGACAATCAAATGTCATATCACAAGCTTATATTTTACCTGTGTCAAAAAAACTTCACGCGACACTAGTGTTCTAATGAGATTCTTTGACCCTGTTTTTAGGACCCTTTTCTGAAATAGTTCTACTGTTCACTGAACTACTAGTTTCAAGAGATTAAACTATCAAACTCTTTCGACATCCTGTACCCTTTACGGAATATTACAAGCATTCATATAAACACTACGCCTCTAAATATTACGTTAGGAATTAGCAACATTGCATTATGTTGATAAATAGCATCATTCTGACTTACGTCAGATGTGTGAGGGTGAAGAAAGCACTATTTTATTCCAGGAAACAACTTCACAATCAAATGTCATATTAGAAGCTTATATTTTACCTGTGTCAAAAAAACTTCACGCGACACTAGTGTTCTAATGATTCTTTCACCCTGTTTTTAGGACCCTTTTCTGAAATAGTTCTACTGTTCACTGAACTACTAGTTTCAAGAGATTAAACTACCAAACTCTTTCGACATCCTGTAGTACCCTTTACGGAATATTACAAGCATTCATATAAACACTACGCCTCTAAATATTACGTTAGGAATTAGCAACATTCCATTATGTTGATAAATAGCATCATTCTGACTTACGTCAGATGTGTGAGGGTGAAGAAAGCACTATTTTATTCCAGGAAACAACTTCACAAGTAGTTCAGTGGACCGTAGAGGTCACTCAACAAAGAGAAAAAAAAGCTACCTGAGACGCAAAAATCGATCAGCATTTATTTTTTTTTCCAAGTTTCATCTAAATCCAAAGTACCAATTACAATTAAACAGGAGAAAGCATTGTGACTAGGAACATGAGAGAAACGATGTTCAAATTAAGGGTACATCCGAGGAAACACGAACAAGGAACTTCTCAAATATCGGGACGGAAAAAAAAACCGTTCAATTCAAACAGAGGAAAGCAAACTTGGCCCAGATTAGTACAAAATGAATTGCTATTTGGCACGAAATACAATTGTACCTACACACGTAGTGATCTTTGATATACAAATGCTATATACATCAGTTATACAAATGCTATATAAAACATCAGATATACAAACGTATATTCATCTGATATACAAATACAATGTACACCTTACCTCCCACGGCATTTTTTTCTTCTTTTTTTTTTCTCGTAAATAATACGTGTATGACATGTTTATTGAGGTCTGCACCGCAGTTTCTTGAGAATACTCAGAAATTAATGCTAATCTAAACATCAGATATACAAACGTATATTTATCTGATATACAAATACAATGTACACCTTACCTCCCACGGCATTTTTTTCTTCTTTTTTCTCGTAAATAATACGTGTATGACATGTTTATTGAGGTCTGCACCGCAGTTTCTTGAGAATACTCAGAAATTAATGCTAATCTACACACTGTGAGACACAGAAATGTCCAATTGTCCCCAATGAAGCCTAATATTCAGTTAGCCTATGCATAATACTAAGCCTATCCCGTTCCCGCTCAAATTAAATGAGGACAAACTGAACAAGTAGTATTAGGATGTGTAAAACAATAGGATAAACAGGAAGATTAGGGGTTATCTAACTTATGTAGGATACTTAGAGGGATCAGCTCTTGGGCGTTTATTCTTGGACCATCGATTGGGACTCAAGTTGCTCACAAAATCAACTTTTTAGACTTTGCTTAGGTAGGTGGAGTTTTTAAATGATTTCTTGTGGTGAGATAGATGAAAATGACATAGGCAAAAATGTTGCCCTAGATAAGAGTTTAAGCTAATATGTACTTAGTTTGTTTGATATGATTTTCTTTTTAAATTAGTACACATAGATCGATAGAATTTGTGCTTTATTGAAAGTTTTAAAACCAACCCCAAATAAAATTTTGAAAGGTGCAGTAAAAGAGGACTTTTTGATAGGGGTTTACCGTCACTATATAACAGCTGAGGTTTTTACCACTAATACTAAATTAAATTGGGGCAAAAACACGTGGAAAGTAACAAGGTAACAATAGGATAGGAGCTAAAGCACAACGTTTTACGATTCAACAACGCTAACGGAACTAGAAAAGTTCTTTGTCATTTCCTCCTGTACTGCTAGTAGAAGGGTGTTAAAATTTTCGTTAATACAATGATAATAACACGTTTGTTTTGAAAGTTTATTGACTTCTTAACTTTTTCCATGACTTTGAACTTTCTGTTGACTTAGTTGTAAGTTTATTGTGAGAGGCAGAGGAGTTATAATGAATGAAGAAGTTAGTGATACATATAGACTGATATCGGATTGTAACGATAATGAATAAATTCGTAATAAAGAGGCCTTTATTGTGAAGTGGACAGATAACTGTTGTCCACAATAATGATTAAGGGCAATCCGTTTTTTGTTGGAATGCGATGTTGCCATTGTGAATTTTTTTGTCACACTCTTCGTCGTAACACTTTTTCGTATCTGGTCCATATTTTGAAAAATTTTAGTGAAAAAATTATTTAAAGTTACAAAAAAAAAAAAAAAAAAAAAAAAAAAAAAAAAAAAAAAAAAAAAAATTCCAACTTTTATACACAAGGGTTTCTCCCCAAAATTTAAAAAAAAAAAAAAAAAAAAAAAAAACGACAATAGATTCCAACTTGTATACTACAGGATTGTCTCCTGAAATTTTGATTTCTTTTGACAATGTCTTTGTATTCTTTGTTGATTTTATCTTTACATCCTTGGTCTTCCTCTTTCCATTGTTCATTCTACTTCCGTTCACAAATTATACTGATCCTGGATTACACTGTTCTAGCAGCAGTGCATTCTAATTACCAAAAAATTCTGAAGCTGAGGACCATAGTCAGATTTGGCTAGAAGTATGATGAATTGATGATGCTTCTTAACCACTGAGCGAAACAACACCAAAACAAAAAAAAAAAACTCCAGTCTTACGTGGACAATCGACATAAAGCCTTTGTAATGGATAAGCTTAGGCCCTCAAAATATCCTACGGTAGACTCCAGTCTTACGTGGACAATCGACATAAAGCCTTTGTAATGGATAAGCTTAGGCCCTCAAAATATCCTACGGTAGAAAACTTACTTGTTGAAAATGGAAGCATCTTTGGTGAACAGGTTCTCGTCGAAGCTGAACCGACTCAGGTCGGTCTGATGACTGACTTTTTCCGAATTGTTATTCTCCGAGTCCGAAGTCAACTGGGTCAAGTCGACCATCTTGGGGGAGAAACTCGAAGACAAGGGAGCATGAGATGGCGCGATGGGTTGCGGACAGAGGTCCTCAGGAGGTACGCTGGTGTCCATTAACAGATGCTCGGAACCGGTTGACGTGTGACTACTATGCTCATGACGTAGGGAGGGCGAGAGGTTGAGACGGCGATACTTGGAGGCAGGCTCGTCCGTGCTTTCCGAAGACGCGTTGTGGTCTGCAGAGTTCTGAAACAGTGGAAAACGAGGTCAAGTTTTCTGAAGTCATTGGTAAATCTTACAATAAGATCCTGGTTCCATGGTTATGAGTAGGGATCGGATTATATGCGCCAAAAAAGGCCAAATTTTTCAATATGCACCATAAAATGACCAAAATATGCAACATAATATATTATGAGTGTAGAACACCAAAGAAAGAAAGAAAGATTGATTTTACAGTACACTTGATAAAATATCTAATGTTGATAGTTGATATTCATTTTCTTCTTTTTCGGTGAGAGGTACAAAATCTTACAGAGAAAAATCAAAATTAAAGAGTCAATCCCAGTTTAGGATGCTTTGAATCCGAACCTCCTGTATACCAGGCGAGTTTGATAACCACGGAAGTTGGGCTCATTAGAAAGTGAAGAGGTTAGGCTTTGAACTCAAATCATCTTTCGAATAGTTTCGAGTTATTAACATTCCTTCAAAGTCCGGATGAAATAGCAAAAATACTTATTGGCAAATAAGCAAGGAAACAGTATTGTACTTGTACTTATACTGTATATTATTGGTTGAAACAGCAATGGGGTAATTAACGGTACACAATAATTACAGACGCATTACAAGTTGAAAGATGATGAAATGGTTGAGCAAAGACAAGTGGCGCTATACGCTGTTAGAGCGACAAATAATGTGAGGCTCTTTTGCTTCACAACAAAGTACGTCCAATAAACAAATGCAGAGTTTGTTTCATGGGGGTTTACCTTCACTGCTAAGGTTTTTAACGAGGCAAATTTAAGTTGGTGTTGTTGTTGTAGCGGCTTCAGTTGTAACCAAATTCAATGGTGATGGTCTCTGGCCATGTTTGATTGGCTCGTACTGAACCACAGTCAACCATCGCGAGGATTAAAAATTTAGGTAGTTATAGGATCAGAGGCAATAAATCTTTCTCCCTCAGGTTCATTGATACTCTATAATCTCATGCTATCACTGAGAATGTTTAGAGACCATCCGGACATACTCCCCGAGCACACTCACAGGTAACAAGTGACAGTAACATGGGACTGGAGACCCAGGCCTCAATGTGTTCGACTCCAAGTTTATTCGACCCCACCGGTAATTAAACCCGGGTCTCCTGTGCGCATTGCGTGTATAGGATCCGGAGTGTGTTATTGAGTTCATTATTTATGAGTGTGATAACAGAGCGATTGAATAAAGTAATCAGGAGAAATGGGTCCGCCCGTATATTATTTAAATGAAAATAAATTAGTCCGATGAGATCCGGGACAATGGACATGAATTCAGTAAATTTGAACTGAGTAAATGAATTCAGTAAATTTGAACTGAGTAAATGAATCCGGTAAATTTGATGTCGGTAAATTCAATAAATTTGATTTGAGTAAATTAATTCAGTAAATTTGATCTCAGTAAATGGATTCGGTAAATACAAACTCATCTAAACTACCAAGGTATTCAACCTTTGTTGGAATTTCACATGGCGTGATGTGATGTGACTGGATTTTCCGGTCTATGGACAGTTTTACCTCATCAAATTTATAATAGTCCCTGTAGTGCAGTTGCTAAGGCATTGGATTCATAACCGAGAGGACTGCGGTTCGAATACCAGGAGCGACATAAAATAATTGGGTCAGAGGAAGGATATTTTGCAAGATTAAGTGATAAAGTTCAAACCAATTGATTCCTTTTATTTTTGCTTCACCTTGAGACCTAAACTTTCAACAATTTCATATCATACCATGAATTTGCCGCCTACAGATAGTTCAAACATACTCGTATGCCATATTTTTATAAATTAAAAATTTCCTAATCGAATCAAATCGAAACCATTGTCCAGCTACCCGCAAAGTAGGAGCAATAATCCAATTAGTTCAATCATATTCGGTTCATAACGTATGCCAATACTCCTGAACGCTAGATAATTTCAATATCATGACCAATAAGATAGAGCCCTAGGGGAGCATTCACTTTTTGCTGCTCAAAATAATCGGGGTTAAAGTCACCTATTTGGAGCGAATTTCGCGGAGAGAAAAAACGTATGACTCATTTCTATCAGTGTCAGTGGACACAAATCACATTCCTTTGACCTATTTGGTGTTTCCTCATTGAGAGAACATTGCCAAATAAAGTCATAAAAATAAAGACCGTTATTTCAAAATGTATATTAACGATCTAAATTCGGGCGATCGTCATGATTTATTGATATTAAGTTGTTATAACTTCACTGTAACAAAGTGAAATAACAATAAAAGACCATAATAAGATCGTAAATAACTTTTTGATTGATAAAGGATTTAAACGTGACCATAGTACAAAAAGTCGGACGAGTTTTGAATTATGGCCAATTCAATTTATCTCTTCCCATTTGAACGTAAATTGTTTACTTAGATACTCAGTACGTAATTTTAATGACAGGACTGATTACTGGAGAAGAAAGTTTCGATGTAATTCAACCAAACTTACATGATGCCAAAATATTCTACTGTAGAAAACCATAGTGAGGAGTTGAGAGACTTGAAAAGAATATTCACTATTATTTTGTGGCTGAAAACAACAACAAAGTTATTACAGCCAGCTGTCAGCAAAATCCAAATAGCCAACATGATTGCTAACATCCGATCTGAACTAACGCATGAAGAAGTCAGTTTCTTGGTAAGGCATAAACCACATAGTACAGTCTTTAAAGAACTATACTGTCCTATCTGAGAACCAAATGATTTCTTCCCAACATACTCGTAATATTTCAATGCGAACTTCTTAGTAAAGAATTATAATTTCACCAATCTGCTATTTAGGTATGAACATTGAAAGAACCTTCAACTGTACCATTAGCATCACGGGGTCCAAAAAGTATCAACACAGAAGACTGTCTAATCTTTCAACCACTAGATTGACCAGGCTATATTGCTGAATCTAAACACAGAATGATGATGCAAAGAACGATACTGTATGGACGTTAATTATACCATAGCCTCCATGAAGGCATAGAATTACTCTTTCAAGCTATTTCCATATCTATCGTATTTCAGCCTATAAATAATTCCGCTTTCATTAATAGATCAAACTGATATTCTACGGAGGAGGGACCAAGTTCAAATCCCGCTCGGGGCCCAAGTTCTTCATTCCCGATTTAAATTTTAACACGGACAATACCAAAAATATTCCTCCCAAAACCTGTACTTCTCTATTTTTCTCGTTATAATTTAAACTCCAACGCGAGACCCGGCTATTATCCGAGTAATTACATGTTTCGTAATTACATCATTACCAGACAATAATACATGGAGTTGGAGTTGCTCTCGCCAAGCACCGCGTATTAGCCCGTAGTCTATTAGTTCAGTCGCAGTGGCCCTGTTCACATTCAGGTGTTGGAGGTATTTTATGTACGGCAATTTGTCTTGCTTCATGCTAGATCAACTACTCTGCAAGCATTGTTTTCATCACATTCCACGCTATATAATCTACATCTCGTTTGGTGAAAGCTACAGAACCTCTTCCACTCCGGTCAAATGGTCATCATATTCTTATTTCATCTGAAGGCCTATTGAACCTCGGTTCGATGAAATCATCTCTGTACGCTAAGCTAATAATAGCGATGTAATAATCTCTCGGTGCTCAGCTATAATAATCGTAAATAATAGTCTGTTTTAATCTTTATATTCACTTTATTGGAAGATACCTTGGTAACCAGTGGGTGGATTCCGGTATAGGATAATTCATTATTCACATAATCCTTCCAGTACTATTTGCAATATTTGCATACGTCATAGAGGCTCCGGAGACGACTAAACTTGTGTATGTTTGTGTGTCTATGCACCGAACTTAAAAGTAGCAAATTCAGTTCAGATGACACTAAATTTTGTTATCTTAATTCTATTACAAAAATTGTAGTAAGCAAGTCCTAAAATATCAAACCTTGGATACATAGCCAGAGATGAACCTTCTGGCATGTCCTAGTCTTGTAAACGAAATAATTTTTTATTTAGTTTGTGCTAACAACTCATTCCGAAGTAAACCCCCTGAAAAGACCTCTTCCCCGTGAAAATCATTGTGAATTGTTTGCTACAATGGTTAGGTTAGGTTAGGTAATGTTGCTCTAGGCCAGAAATACTCCCACAGTTCCGGTGATAAATACTCGGTGGTTCCGGTGTCTTTCATAAGATTACATTACATGATTTAGAAATAAATAAAAAGTGTGCCTCGGGCGATAATATTGTAAGTTTGTATTCATGCATAAAAGATGTCAATAAAGAGCGTCCTCAACGCTCCAGGCACCATGGCTGGTATTTCCTACATCAACTATTTCAAAGTTCACTGCGTTGCTTAATTTTTAATTGCTTGAAATGTACAATGGTTCAAATCTGACTTTGTTAGAGGATTTGTTGAAATAGCTCTTTTTAGGACGTCTTCGAATGTGGCAGTCTTTTTGGGTTTTATTCTTCATTCCTTTTGGTTTGATACGATCATCTTTAACTCTCGAAATCCCGTAATTACCTTTTTCTCCTACTTTTCTTTGAATGGGTGTTAAAAGTCGTCAATTCTTAGGATCTTAGGTCATACCCGATTAATTTGCATGTTTTTTTTAGTGTATTCTACTGAATTGTGTCTCAGTCGGAAATGCCTTTGATCACCAGGTTATCCCTCAACGCTTAACTGGCCGTAATTTATAGCAGGACGGTGTTGAGATGAGACCCCTTTCTAAATAAAGAGTGAATTAGCCGCCAGGCAACCTGAGGTGATGAATGGACTGATGGCCGAGGATAATTCAGCCTGTCAGGCCAAGACGGTGAGGCCCATTACGGCAATAGTTTTACAGTTTAATTCAAACGCTATTATTTCCTCGCAGACATGTCTGGTGAAGTGTGATAAAAATAACTGTTGAGCATTCACTTAACAATCTGCATCTTAATACAAGAAGGTGTCGGAGAAAACCAAATAACCCAGGTACGCTAGAAGTGCGGTTGATTGAACATGGTTGCTCCAGTGGTAACGTGCTTTGTGTAGTCCCGGGTTTGATAACCAGAAACGAGGAAAATAAAGTAAAAATTAACTCGTATCTCATATTGATTACATAAGTATACATGATTTACCTACATAAATAATATAAATACACACGAGTTATTTTCTGGTGCTCTTATACTGACCTATACTTAAATTGGGAGCAATCCAGTCCCTTTTGCCAAGCGATGGACGCAGTGAAGCTCCAAACATGATAGCAACATTACGTTCACTTGTGCCACGAAAAAAGGTTCTTGGAGAAATCTAGTCTAAAAGTAATATTGAACAATAAGTTTGCGATTTATAAATTGACATGGACATACAAATGAGTTGTTAAAATAGAAACCATGATTGGTCAATACCTTTCCAGCTAGAGTTCATGTCTTGGGTTGAAGTGAACAGACAATAGTGAAAAATAATTTGTTCAGAATAAAATTCTCCATATCAATATTCCACTTCCAGTGTCAGATTAGAAATCACCAACTATAGATTATGGATGTGGTTAAAAACTAGCTCAGTGGTATTTCAACCACTACGAGCTACGGGTCATGGATTGATAGAAACAGTACTTGTACTTACATTGAGAAGTTTCAGTCTTTTGTAGGAGCCCAGAAGTTGCTCAATGGTAACCTCCCACTCCAGAGATCTTATGAACAAATTCTGCCATCTATCTTCCAGAGTCTGAATGGATTTGTACGTTGGATTCAAGCTCTGAATCTTCCCATTCCGCGTGTTGGTGATTCCGTTAGTGAATGAGAATGATTCTAGGACATTCTTTTTGAAACGGATTCGTCGACCTAGAGCTTCAAGCTCTTGATGAATAGTCTGAAACAAGACAGAAACAAATTCATTGTTAAAATGTTTATTGATAGGATCTTCTTTTATGGTACATACAAATTCACCAAGACACGTCCTCGTATAAATCATAAAATAGTCATTACTTGGAATAAATGAGAGAAGGAAAGTATACTGCAAGATAAGTAGGCGAGAGTGAAGTGCAAAATTTAAGAGAATTAGTCAAATTCACCAAGACACGTCCTCGTATAAATCATACAATAGTCATTACTTGGAATAAATGAGAGAAGGAAAGTATACTGCAAGATAAGTAGGCGAGAGTGAAGTGCAAAATTTAAGAGAATTAGAATGACCTTATTTCTTCTGTCTGCCAGGACCAACAAGGCCTCGTTAGCGGTCAGACGAAACAGTTTAAACATGGTTCTATCAAAACATAGTACTCATATTGTCCGTCTGATACCAGACATAAGTATAAAGGTCAACAGAACAAAATGGAATGGATACGCAGGGAACTTGCTGGAATGTTGCAAAAAACTAGCGAACTATCCGAGAAATCCAGACCGATCAAGTCCTGAACTTAATTGCTGGTTTGGAATTTGGTTTACTTGTTATAAAGGTCAACAGAACAAAATGGAATGGATACGCAGGGAACTTGCTGTAATGTTGCAAAAAACTAGCGAACTATCCGAGAAATCCAGACCGATCAAGTCCTGAACTTAATTGCTGGTTTGGAATTTGGTTTACTTGAATTGTTCTGTCTTCTTGGAAACAACAAACAAGATTCTTGTGATCGAGCACAGTTTTTGCCCCAGTAGCTCAACATGGTTTCAGATACCGTAAACTGAGGTGACTTTGCACCACTTTTACTCAAATTTTTGGATACCTTGTTATAACTTTGCAACCAAATAGTTTTCAGCATAGTCCAACATAGTTTCAGATACTCTACTTTTTTAGGGCTTTTGATTTGGCCTCAACTTCTGATCGTGCCGGATTGTAATTCCAATTGTTCCGCTCTCAAACATGACAATTTCATTGTTTTGTAAGAATTGTTTCAGTGACAATTATAACACTTCCAACCAGACTTTCTGTATGATTGTTGAATTGTTCCTAGATTGTTGTTACTCATCAGGAGAACACTACAATACACTTATTAATGTCAATAGTAATTCTTACAGGATGAGCAGAAATTGGAATTGAAATGGTCAAATCGCGAGTGCCAAATAAGGCGAAACGCCATCTACTGGCAGAACAAAGGTGTTTCCACCGATTCAGTACTACCGATCGGCCAATCCTGATCGCTAATTTGTCAGCAACTTCCTGCGATATCTAACTGCGTGGAGTACATTAGTAGTATCAGCTCTACAAGTGTAATGTCGATCTATGCGTATTCCCATAAGTATCTGTAATTCTAGAACTTCTAGATAATTCTGATTTTTGAGATTTTTCTCTCTACTGATACCGATTTTCCTGTGATAGCTTACTGCGTGGAGTACATTAGTAGTATCAGGTCTACAAGTGTAATGTTGATCTATGCGTATTCCCATAAGTATCTGTAATTCTAGAACTTCTAGATAATTCTGATTTTTGAGATTTTTCTCTCTACTGATACCGATAGTTCTCGAGTCATTACTGGAATTCGATATTTTCTATACTTCGTTTTTTGTCTTCCTCTCTTGTTTCTTTATTTCTTCAGTGCCTATCGATTCAAATACCCGCCATTGCGACCTTGTTTAACTTCAGTGAACCTCGAAGACCTGGCGTATCAAATGTATTGCTATTGGCTTGTACTTCGTTTTTGTCTTCCTCTCTCGTTTCTTTATTTCTTCCAGTGGCTATCGATTCAAATACCCGCCATTGCGACCTTGTTTAACTTCAGTGAACCTCGAAGACCTGGCGTATCAAATGTATTGCTATTGGCTTCTAGAGATTTACTGCACACATCGAATCTGACAAGATAGGCAATATAGGTATATTACTACTTTGAGATCATTATCTTCAGTTTACCTCATAAATATTTGGGCCAGACTCTCCGACTCTCGTTTTTTGAAGTTGAAATTTGCGGTTATGCTTATATTTTGTACAGGAGATATCGCTAAAAAAAATTGATTTAGGAATATAAACAATCTTTTCTACCGTAAGAGAAATCGTACTAATTTCACAGCTTAACTATGCCTGCGTATGGAGAGATGATGGATTGACGGACATAGCGTTACCGATTAGGCATCAATTGGAGATAAAATAAATCTAATCTGATCAGAAATGAACGCTTCTCACATTTTATACCTCACACCTCCGGAACGTATTGTTTGTTTTAATTCAGAGCTGTACAACGTGCAAGTCGCGGGCACTTTTTCACAGGTTACGGTCTTAATATTCATCTCCATTTGCTTGATCAATCCCTTATCATTTTCCATTCTCTGCTTAGCTTGTATTTCTTCTCGTTCCTATTCGCATATCTTTCATCTGTGAGATAACCTGACAGTAACATTTGTTCCCAAACCGTTACCCTCCAAATCTGGATGGTGAGGTTTGGTTAGACAGGAATATGAAATTTCATGGAGTGATTTGAACTGTAAGAAAAGATATTTACGATTTGATTGGCTTGGTAAACAGGCAGGCGTGGGTTCAATCCCGACGGAGGCTTGGAAGTTCGGTGGTGTTCTTGAGAATTTGAACACGTAATAACAGAGCTGTGGAGGGTTAGGACTGTTAGGAGGTTGAAAATGTTTTAGGCACTACCGTCACCTAGTGGTAAATCCTCCCAATCTGCTCTGCTCCTTTTATTATTCCAGAGTTCAAATCAAATCATGAATTCTTTGTGGTAAAGCAGAGAGCTTTTTCACAACTTTGTGGGTACCACCAGCATTACCTACCACCCCGGGTCACTGCTCGATTAAAGTAGCTACTCAATTGACTTCACGAGGCTGAGTGCACCCCAAACTCTAGATTTCCATCAGATGGAACTTAGAAGATTCCCAGGCTGAACAGCTCTGTATAGAATCTATTATTCCAAGTTCTAAGACAATATTGTTGAGTCTAGCGTTCTACGATAGTATAGGAGATATTATAATATTTTACCATCAGCAGCGCAGTGTTCTGCTATGCTATGTATTTCTCACAGATGTCGGAACGGATTGTTGTATTCTCCTGACGGTCTTAATATTCTTCTCCGTTTGCTTGATCAATCCCTTATCATTTTCCATTCTCTGCTTAGCTTGTATTTTTCCTATTCGCATATCTTTCATCTGTGAGATAACCTGACAGTAACATTTGTTCCCAAACCGTTACCCTCCAAATCTGGATGGTGAGGTTTGGTTAGACAGGAATATGAAATTTCATGGAGTGATTTGAACTGTAAGAAAAGATATTTACGATTTGATTGGCTCGGTGGTTTAGTGGTCACTTGGTAAACAGGAGGCGTGGGTTCAATCCCGACAGAGGCTTGGAATTTCGGTGCTGTTCTTGAGAATTTGAACACGTAATAACAGAGCTGTGGAGGGTTAGGACTGTTAGAAGGTGGAAAATGTTTTAGGCACTATCGTCACCTAGTGGTAAATCCTCCCAATCTGCTCTGCTCCTTTTATTATTCCAGAGTTCAAATCAAATCATGAATTTTTTGTGGTAAAGCAGAGAGCTTTTTCACAACTTTGTGGGTACCACCAGCATTACTAAGTGTCTCCTTTACTATTAATTCTCATTCATCATCTTTTTACGGTGGTAATACCTACCACCCCGGGTCACTGCTCGATTAAAGTAGCTACTCAATTGTCTTCATGTGGCTGAGTGCACCCCAAACTCTAGATTTCCATCAGATGGAACATAGAAGATTTCCAGGTTGAACAGCTCTGTATAGAATCTATAATTCCAAGTTCTAAGACAATATTGTTGAGTCTAGCGTTCTACGATAGTAGATATTATAATATTTTACCATCAGCAGCGCAGTGTTCTGCTATGCTATGTATTTCTCACAGATGTCGGAACGGATTGTTGTATTCTCTATTCAATTAATGGGGACGCCTACGTACATATTTACTCTGAATGCATCATATTGTAGTCCTTAGACAGTTCCAGTCGAATCATTTTTCTTGTCCTTAACACCACGAAAAAAATCACAACACACAAAGTTGTTCCCATGTTTTGTCAATTTGTAGTCTTTGGAGTCGTTCGACAGTATTGGTTTCTTTTTTTTTCTTTTTTTTTTTTTTTGTCCTCTATAATACGAAAAACACCACAAAACAAAGATGTTCTGTACGAAACACTTGACTTTGTAGTCAGTAAGTTTACTTTTCATGGTCTGTCCGGTTATGCATAGCCTCTATACGGCCTCGTCCGAGATTTTTAGAAATTCTTTCTTTTCATCTTCCCTTCTATAAGTATTTCCAAAGTTCTTTTCAGAGTTAATCTTTTCCTTTTCTTCCAGACACGTCCATGAAACCGCAGTATTCTTTCCTGCATGTACGAGTATTTTCTTTCAAACTAAGGTTAGCCACTCAACACTTATACTTCAAAATATGGTGTTCCTTTGAAAAAGCGTTTAAATGAAATCGGGATTCAAGATCACTTGGAATTAGAAAGGAACGTAAAACTCATCTGCTAAAAGTGTCTATGTCTATTTGTGGACTATGACATTCAGTTCTCTCGGCTCTCTGAACAAGGCTGAAGGAAAAGAAAGAAGTTCATTATAGGGTCACGTTCATGAGATCAGCGTGAATAATGAACTCTGCACGACTTTCTGTTACCCATTGATTAGTCTTTGTTGATAGAAGGCGGGTGTGAACATAGCACGACTTACTGTTACCAAAAAAAGCGTTCAAATGAAATCGGGATTCAAGATCACTTGGAATTAGAAAGGAACGTAAAACTCATCTGCTAAAAGTGTCTATGTCTTGTGGACTATGACATTCAGTTCTCTCGGCTCTCTGAACAAGGCTGAAGGAAAAGAAAGAAGTTCATTATAGGGTCACGTTCATGAGATCAGCGTGAATAATGAACTCTGCACGACTTTCTGTTACCCATTGATTAGTCTTTGTTGATAGAAGGCGGGTGTGAACATAGCACGACTTACTGTTACCATTGGGTCCTTGTTCATTGAAGGCGGGTTTGAGTATGGCACGAATACACGATGTTTTATAACTTCTTTACTGGTCATTTTTCAGGAAATCACAGACCCAAAACTTTGAAAATTATAACAAGCTGAGCCCGTCCCTCCGGGAATTTTTTAGCCCGTAGTTTATTCGATCTCGTGATTAGAGAAAATCAGTACCTATGTACCTAACTAATTTGTTTAATATTCAGTTTATTATCATTCTTGATTTGATTTTTTGATTTTACTTTCATGTAATGATTTAAAATCTAATTTGTTTAATATTCAGTTTATTATCATTCTTGATTTGATTTTTTGATTTTACTTTCATGTAATGATTTAAAATCAAAGCCCGTTCTCCCTTTATTCCCAATATAATGTTTAAGCCGTTTAAGTCACCCATCCATTTATTGGCCTTCCTCGGCGTTGCTTAACCTAGAAAACGCTAAAACCGGTCTTAAAATGACGACTGAAGTGTTATCTAAAACTTTCTCGCTTTGAGTTCATAGGTCGTCGCGACAAATTTCAAGTCTGTTACCCATTGATTAGTCTTTGTTGATAGAAGGCGGGTGTGAACATAGCACGACTTACTGTTACCATTGGGTCCTTGTTCATTGAAGGCGGGTTTGAGTATGGCACGAATGCACGATGTTTTATAACTTCTTTACTGGTCATTTTTCAGGAAATCACAGACTCAAAACTTTGAAAATTATAAAAAGGAAAGTAAAAAGGCGTAAACAATAGACAATAATGAAATATAGCCTTTTTTCATCGACAGTAACTGTAATGAGCAATCCAACATGTGAATTGAAAATCTCATGTGAACTCTTAAATGGGAAATTAGGGTCATTAGCTTTCTCTTTTTGAAGATCCATCAGAGAACGTGAGTGATATAAAATGGTAGTTACAAACTAAAATCATTATCCCCATGAATTCAGCCCTGATGATCTCCAGGCCTACATTATTGCATATATGATTCTATCCATTGTTTTCGGATCGATATTCTCTTTTTGGAGATCCATCAGAGAACGTGAGTGATATGAAATGGTAGTTACAAACTGAAATCATTATCCCCATGAATTCAGCCCTGATGATCTGCAGGCCTACATTATTGCATATATGATTCTATCCATTGTTTTCGGATCGATAATGCCAAACATAATTATTGATTTCCAATTTGTATCGCAAAGTTGTACCTACACTGACGACATCGCTACTTATGTTGTCCACATCTGGAATTGGAATTTGAACTGCGCTCGGTGGAACTGATTTAATAGCCAGTGGAGGAGAAAAAAAATGACTATTAATTATCTAAGCTTCCTAGAGTTCCTAGCACAAATGGTAAGCACGGATGTAGGTAATTATGTGGTACAAAGCGAGCCATCTTCAGTTAAATCTAACTTTTCTTTTAAAGAGCTTAAACAGGTTTGATAGAGGGAGCTGTAACTGCTAAGGTCTTTTTGTACCGAAAGCGAAGAGAGAAGGAGGACAGGATAGGAGAAATTCAGCCATTCCGAGACCGAACCTTGTCTGTTTAGGAATCAGTTAAATCTAACTTTTCTTTTAAAGAGCTTAAACAGGTTTGATAGAGGGAGCTGTAACTACTGAGGTCTTTTTGTACCGAAAGCGAAGAGGGAAGGGGGACAGGATAGGAGAAATTCAGCCGTTCAGAAACCGAGCCTTGTCTGTTTAGGATAATGGTAATCATACAACCTGAGCGTTTACAAGGCAGACGCGCTACCCTCCAAGCTTATCTAGCCTTTTTTTTAAGAGATTTGACAGACGGAACTGTAACTGCTATGGTCTTATCGTCCCGAAATCGAAGAGAGAAGGAAGACAGGATAGGAGAAAGCCAGCCGTTCTAGAGTTCCTAGCACAAATGGTAAGCACGGATGTAGGTAATTATGTGGTATAAAACGAGCCATCTTCAGTTAAAGTAGGCTGCTCTCAGGTGTTGGCCAAATTGGTGACCCCGACGTGATGGAAATTAAGAAACTTGAGAACCCTCATCTGGACTTGACCGCGTCCTGGCTGCGCACTCTGCGCAACATGTAAGGAGAACGTTGTAGGTTTTTTTCCTTGACCAAACCCACAAAGTAACACCCTGTATTACTTCATACCGTGATTTTACATACCGTGAAATTGATAATTATTGAGTCATTTTGCATAAAGTGTAGTAATCAGCGAATGGTGCTGTAATCTGAGGCAATTCTATCGTAGATAATAGAAATTTTTATTACCTTTTATTTAAAAGTACCTATGAATAATATTTTCCAATCTTGCAGTCATTTTCCAACGTTCCTATAGATATTGATCGTATTTTGAAGACTTATAGACAATGGAGACGCTTTCAAATAAATAATAAGTATTGTCTTGAAACCGCTCTCACTTAAAACTTCTTTAATTTTATTTTACGACTTTTTTTCGTCTCTACTTTTTTAGGGCTTTTAATTTGGCCTCAACTGCCGATCGTGCCGGATTGTAATTCCAACAATTGTTCCGCTCTCAAACATGACAATTTCATTGTTTTGTAAGAATTGTTTCAGTGACAATTATAACACTTCCAACCAGACTTTCTGTAAGTTTCAGCTCTGTCGTCAGATTTCTGTGTTGAGTGCCCTGCCCTGAGATTGTTTCATCACTTGATTGTCTTTGTCTTATCATTTGCTTTTGTTTGTTCTAAAAATGTACAGGGTACCCGAAAAAGATTCTTCCTTTTTCCGGGGTTTAGATCCTTGGTAAATTAGATTTAGGATTGTCAGTTTGATATAAAACATTTAACTGGTATGAACAATACTTTGTTGTGAAGTCCAAATCAAAGATGACATTTTGTTCTTTATATCGATAACTTGGTCGATAGCCCAATCCGTCATCATCTGGAAATGGTAGGAGTTCCAACTCTCACAGCTTTTAATGATTAATTCCAACTAGAAATAACTAAAAGGTCACCCTATACACACGTGAATCACAATTTACCTCTTCTGTTAACACGTTTTTGTATTATCGCTTTGGATCAGGGAATACCCGCATACAGCAGTTTTAACGCTTTTCTGTTGATTACTCATTAGCTCATTACAGTTCAAATTGTTCTCTGATGTCTGAATACAAGTTACAAACTTCATTTGAGCCGTTTACAGATAAGCTGCGATGAAGTCGCGTTCAAATAATCCCATGTTGAAACAGTCTTTTATTAACACAATTCCGCCTTATTTATGAAGCAAAAGTCTTTCAAGTTCCAACTGGTTTGTGACGCAAAAGTTTCCTGTTGTAGGAGGAGGCGGATAAACACACTTTCTAAGTGACACTCGTTGCAAAAACTTGAGAATAATTACAGAGCATTAAAACAATGGCGGGCGTGCCACAAGAGTTGCTGAAATATGGGACGAATTTGACGAGAAGATTTGGACTCCAGAAAAAAGGGTACATGGATCATTTTGTAACTATAGGCAACAGGCACCATGGCTGGTATGTCCTACATCAACTATTTCAAAGTTCACTGCGTTGCTTAATTTTTAATTGCTTGAAATGTACAATGGTTCAAATCCGACTTTGTTAGAGGACTTGTTGAAATAGCTCTTTTTAGGGCGTCTTCGAATGTGGCAGTCTTTTTGGGTTTTATTCTCCATTCCTTTTGGTTTGATACGATCATCTTTAACTCTCGAAATCCCGTGATTACCTTTTTCTCCTACTTTTCTTTGAATGGGTGTTAAACGTCGTCAATTGTTAGGATCTTAGGTCATACGGTCATACCCGATTAATTTGCATGTTTTTTTTAGTGTATTCTACTGAATTGTGTCTCAGTCGGAAATGCCTTTGATCACCAGGTTATCTTTCAATGAAATACCTCAATTAGTAGGTACTTGTAAAGAGAACGTTGTAGGTTTTTTTCCTTGACCAAACCCACAAAGTAACACCCTGTATTACTTCATACCGTGATTTTACATACCGTGAAATTGATAATTATTGAGTCATTTTGCATAAAGTGTAGTAATCAGCGAATGGTGCTGTAATCTGAGGCAATTCTATCGTAGATAATAGACATTATCTTCAGGGCTGAACTGGAAGTGTTTGAATTGAAATCCCATTCCCTCTCATGATTGTTGAATTGTTCCTAGATTGTTGTTACTCATCAGGAGAACACTACAATACATTTATTAATGTCAATAGTAATTCTTACAGGATGGGCAGAAATTGGAATTGAAATGGTCAAATCGCGAGTGCCAAATAAGGCGAAACGCCATCTACTGGCAGAACAAAGGTGTTTCCACCGATTCTCAACGCTTAACTTGCCGTAATTTATAGCAGGACGGTGTTGAGATGAGACCCCTTTCTAAATAAACAGTGAATTAGCCGCCAGGCAACCTGAGGTGATGAATGGACTGATGGCCGAGGATAATTCAGCCTGTCAGGCCAAGACGGTGAGGCCCATTACGGCAATAGTTTTACAGTTTAATTCAAACGCTATTATTTCCTCGCAGACATGTCTGGTGAAGTGTGATGAAAATAACTGTTGAGCATTCACTTAACAATCTGCATCTTAATACAAGAAGGTGTCGGAGAAAACCAAATAACCAAGGTACGCTAGAAGTGCGGTTGATTGAACATGGTTGCTCCAGTGGTAACGTGCTTTGTGTAGTCCCGGGTTTGATAACCAGAAACGAGGAAAATAAAGTAAAAATTAACTCGTATCTCATATTGATTACATAAGTATACATGATTTACCTACATTAAGGAGCGCGGTAGCGCTCCGCCCCGCCAAGTCAAGAAAGTTTGACCGCGCTACTAGAGATATTATACGCGACAGGGAAAGTAGCCGTTTTCAGGTAGTTGTAGGCAGACAGACAACTACAAATGATGGAAGAAAACGGATTGCGTGTGTGTGTTGGGGCATGAAAGTAGACCAAGTTGAAAAAAAATGTCATCGTTGCGAAGTCCAAATCAAAGATGACATTTTCTTATATCGATATATCGGTCGGTTTCATTTATATCGATATCGATATAAACGTTATATCGATAACTTGGTCGGTAGCCCAATCCGTCATCATCTGGAAATGGTAGGAGTTCCAACTCTCACAGCTTTTAATGATTAAATCCAACTATTAGAAATAACTAAAAGGTCACCCTATACACACGTGAATCACAATTTACCTCTTCTGTTAACACGTTTTTGTATTATCGGTTTGGATCAGGGAATACCCGCATACAACAGTTTTAACGCTTTTCTGTTGATTACTCATTAGCTCATTGCAGTTCAAATTGTTCTCTGATGTCTGAATACAAGTTACAAACTTCATTTGAGCCGTTTACAGATAAGCTGCGATGAAGTCGCGTACAAATAATCCCATGTTGAAACAGTTTTTTATGAACACAATTCCGCCTTATTTATGAAGCAAAAGTCTTTGAAGTTCCAACTGGTTTGTGACGCAAAAGTTTCCTGTTGTAGGAGGAGGCGGATAAACACACTTTCTAAGTGACACTCGTTGCAAAAACCGTACGCTCGATTAATTAGACTGGTAGGTAGGTCATCCTTCGTGTTTAGAATGAAACTTTTTGTTCCCAGCAGCTGTCATTCATCTCCATCAGAATATTTCTTTTTGTGTTATGCCACGAAATTTTCCGGACATACCTCAGATATTAAAAGTATTATGGAAAAGAAGAAAGTGGAAACTTCATTTTTAACAAGTTGAAAGGCCGGTAATACATGGTTAGTGGTGAGAAAAGACCCACCAAGTCTGTACCTCAGTTAGAGAAAGTCAAATCCCCTTTCTTTCTTTCTCTCTCCAAATTTTCCACTACAACCTTTCTTAAATGCGCTAGCATTTTCTGCTACCAATTCGGCCCTGAAAGTTCACACATACCCAGTGTTCATTTTCTTTGGCCACCCTGTATACAGACGACCTAGCTGCCGGGGGAATAATAATTGGGCGAAACACCGAATGAAATTATATCTTCAGCAACGATATTTTCATATTCGAAAATTTTCCGTTATCTGATCTCTCGGGACTTGATTTCCAGTAGTGTTCAGACAATACCCACTGGCTCCACGTAATGAAATGAGAGCTTTGTAGTACACAATAACCAACATGATTACACTTGGTTATGGAGAAAATGTGTGGAAGATTGGAGTATAGAATGGAATAGATCTTATTTCTTGAATTCTATTATTTTTGATAGAATAGAATGTACCTACCGTGTTGTTCTGTTCAAAGAGGACTGAAAACTCCCTGGCAAAAGCTTAGAAAATTAAAAGAACATTCGTTCCATACTGGAATGAAATCCTTCAACCGCCTAATGAAGCACAAAATTCAAATATAAACCAAGTGGGTCAATAGGAAAGCACACAAAACACTGTCTACACAAAAGAAGAAAAAACTGGCACTTTTCGTGAAAATTTGAGAAAGCCCACTCTGAGGCTTAAGTGCAGCAGTAATAGCACCAAAACATGTCTTGAGCTTTTGCGAATCTACAAAAATTTGACGAAGGAAGTTTTCGAAATTACAAGCAAGTGCTTACCTGCGTTGCTGACGTTGTAAAAAGCTTCCAACTTTTATCCAGGCAGTGTGAATAAGCTATTTTCTATTCTATTCCAGTCTATTCTACACAGACAATATAGACACAGGTCTGTCTACCTAGCTACAATACACATCATGTGATTCAAATTGGAAAAATTGTTGCAAATACAAGGCAATCTACTCGAGAACTTCAAAAGCACTGAAATCCTAACAGTCTAAAATTCAAGCTGGTCCAAGTATCTGTGAAACCGGGCATTAACATTATATACTTGGTTTCCTCTCATACATTTAAGTTTTATAATTATCACTTTATCGAAATTCACATACCTAATCACCTACTCGTAATACCGGCCTCAAGAAAAAGAAAGTGTTCTCTGAAGCTAAAACCCAAGTATCGAGCCAAAAAACTTGGAAATAACTTTACATCGAGAAGGCGATGACATACTCATCTTTTATGATTTTAATCAGTCTGAAATCGAACCCGGGTCTGTGGGTATACGGAGGCTGCGTGACTGGCTGGATCTGAGCATTACAATACCTATGACTTCTCAGTGGCCTTCTTTACTTGTATAATATCTTTATATTCAATAAAACTAAGCAGTGCGTGCTTGAACAAGGAAAAAAAGAGAAAGGAGACTATACCGGATGGCAGAAAAATAAACCAATATATATAAAAAAAAATGTAATGAAAAAACAAGACTTTTAGTTTTAGTTCCTAAGCTGTTGTTGAACTAATTATGCCTTTTACAAGACTCGTTGGTTGTATCCAATCACACAATGGCTCCATGAAACCAGCACCCATGTAACTTTCAAAAGAGGTTCCGGGGTAAAAAAAGTGTTGTGAACAGTTTACATTCACATACGTACGAATACATAACATTACAAGTATGAATTTACTTACGAGTAAACCCTCCAAGAGAGCCACTGAAATAAACTCGATTGCAGATTACATGCATGATCAGGTAAGTCTAATTGATGTAAAATTCAATCAGCTCACTGATGAATTTATATCTAAAAGACACCATCAAATGTTAAAGAATAAATTCAACCAGACTACACAGAAGTGAATTCAAAGGGACAGAAAAAATGGATCTTCCAAAATCTGTATTGAATTCACACGAAATTTTCCGGACATACCTCAGGTATTAAAAGTATTACGGAAAAGAAGAAAGTGGAAACTTCATTTTTACCAAGTTGAAAGGCCGGTACATGGTTAGTGGTGAGAAAAGACCCACCAAGTCTGTACCTCAGTTAGAGAAAGTCAAATCCCCTTTCTTTCTTTCTCCAAATTTTCCCAGATTACATGCATGATCAGGTAAGTCTAATTGATGTAAAATTAAATCAGCTCACTGATGAATTTATATCTAAAAGACACCATCAAATGTTAAAGAATAAATTCAACCAGACTACACAGAAGTGAATTCAAAGGGACAGAAAAAATGGATCTTCCAAAATCTGTATTGAATTCACACGAAATTTTCCGGACATACCTCAGGTATTAAAAGTATTACGGAAAAGAAGAAAGTGGAAACTTCATTTTTACCAAGTTGAAAGGCCGGTACATGGTTAGTGGTGAGAAAAGACCCACCAAGTCTGTACCTCAGTTAGAGAAAGTCAAATCCCCTTTCTTTCTTTCTCCAAATTTTCCACTACAACCTGTCTTATATGCGCTAGCATTTTCTGCTACCAATTCGGCCCTGAAAGTTCACACATACCCAGTGTTCATTTTCTTTGGCCACCCTGTATACAGACGACCTAGCTGCCGGGGGAATAATAATTGGGCGAAACACCGAATGAAATTATATCTTCAGCAACGATATTTTCATATTCGAAAATTTTCCGTTGTTGAATTACCTACAATTCAACTATTTTATACCTTTTCTAACAAGAGAACTAAATACCCTGTAAGGTACAATGAATTTGATAATTTGATATATCTAAAACGGACAGAAAATATCAAATGGAATATTCTGGTTACAATCAAAATCAAACATTCAAATTTAATTTTCTGTTCAAGTACACATAACCAGACTACAACAGAGCTGCAAATACTTCGACCTCCAACAGTTTTATATTACTTGGTCCTGAACTTGGTTACTTGCTTTTCCGCCATGTTTATTTGGTTTTTATTACTTTTTATTTGAAAGTATGAATAATATTTTCCAATCTTGGCTGTATCAGACATTTGCAACGTTCCTACAGATATTGATCGTATTTTGAAGACTTATAGACAATGTAGACGCTTTCAAATAAATAATAAGTATTGTCTTGAAACCGCTCTCACTTAAAACTTCTTTAATTTTATTTTACGACTTTTTTTCGTCTGCAATATTTCAAAATTAGAACCTTAAGTACCCAATTTAAGCCAGCAGTTAACAATGTCGAAGATCCATCGTAAAACATCTCTCCACGGCATCAAAGTTTCCTACAGTGTCAGCAATTCTGACAGAACATAAACCATATCGGTTATATTTTATGGTCGTGCAATTTATGACTTGTTGTTAAGTAGGTCAGTTTTGACGAGCGATATCAAGCTGCCAGAGGTCATCATAGAGCAGATCCTTATTTGTGAAATATTTCACTCTTTCTAAAAACCAGAACCACATTTTTAGCCTACGGTCCTTTTGTGTCCAATTTTATTTAGAAATGTAATTTGGATTGTACGCTCGAAGCCCACTCTGAGGCTTAAGTGCAGCAGTAATAGCACCAAAACATGTCTTGAGCTTTTGCGAATCTACAAAAATTTGACGAAGGAAGTTTTCGAAATTACAAGCAAGTGCTTACCTGCGTTGCTGACGTTATAAAAAGCTTCCAACTTTTATCCAGGCGGTGTGAATAAGCTCTTTTCTATTCTATTCCAGTCTATTCTACACAGACAATATAGACACAGGTCTGTCTACCTAGCTACAATACACATCATGTTCATTGTTCAGTGTGGAAGATTGGAGTATAGAATGGAATAGATTTTATTTTTTGAAGTCTATTATTTTTGATAGAATAGAATGTACTGTGTTGTTCTGTTCAAAGAGGACTGAAAACTCCCTGGCAAAAGCTTAGAAAATTAAAAGAACATTCGTTCCATACTGGAATGAAATCCTTCAACCGCCTAATGAAGCACAAAATTCAAATATAAACCAAGTGGGTCAATAGGAAAGCACACAAAACACTGTCTACACAAAAGAAGAAAAAACTGGCACTTTTCGTGAAAATTTGAGAGAGCCCACTCTGAGGCTTAAGTACAGCAGCAATAGCACCAAAAGATGTCTTGAGCTTTTACGAATCTACAAAAATTTGACGAAGGAAGTTTTCGAAATTACAAGCAAGTGCTTACCTGCGTTGCTGACGTTGTAAAAAGCTTCCAACTTTTATCCAGGCAGTGTGAATAAGCTATTTTCTATTCTATTCCAGTCTATTCTACACAGACAATATAGACACAGGTCTGTCTACCTAGCTACAATACACATCATGTTCATTGTTCATGTTGTTTACCGTAACATGAATACCTAACGACTCTATGTAAAATAAAAAGGAAATAATAATACCTAATGATGATGATGATTTTTTATTCCCCTCTCCAAAATTTCAGATAATTGTAATCCTTGAGCATGAATTTCCTGTAGTGCTCACATAACGTGACCTACAGGAAAACATCTTCAAGCACACCAAATTACAGTGAGATCATTTCCGGAAAAAGAACATTAGAAAAAATTCCCGTAATTTTCGAGATAAGAATGGTCGTAATTTGGTTAGCACTCTTAATGAATCATCGGCATCGGGTACCGTGGAATTCTATAGTACACTGCATGAGAGTTGATCCAACTATGTATATCTATACTAGCTGAAGAGAAATTTGGTTTACTTATAAGGAAAGTAAAAAGGCGTAAACAATAGACAATAATGAAATATAGCTTTTTTTCATCGACAGTAACTGTAATGAGCAATCCAACATGTGAATTGAAAATCTCATGTGAACTCTTAAATGGGAAATTAGGGTCATTATAAAACTTCTTCTTCTTCTGTTGAATTACAATTCAACTATTTTATACCTTTTCTAACAAGAGAACTACATACCCTGTAGGTACAATGAATTTGATATATCTAAAACGGACTTAAGAAGAATTCCCTAAAAGTACTCTAGTACTTAAAGGGATTTATTCCAAAAGAACATTTTATTGTTAATGTGATATAAAATAAACTTCAATATTATTATTATTATTATTATTATTATTATTATTATTATTATTATTATTATTATTATTATTATTATTATTATTATTATTATTATTATTATTATTATTATTATTATTATTATTATTATTATTATTATTATTATTATTATTATTATTATTATTATTATTATTATTATTATTATTATTATTATTATTATTATTATTATTATTATTATTATTATTATTATTATTATTATTATTATTATTATTATTATTATTATTATTATTATTATTATTATTATTATTATTATTATTATTATTATTATTATTATTATTATTATTATTATTATTATTATTATTATTATTATTAT
>NW_007378202.1:66874-107478 GCF_000475195.1 Diaphorina citri
AACATCAAAAAACATATTGAAAAAAATCCAGTTATGTTCCATCACATGGAGCAGTGGGCAGTATTTACGACGTGGTGATGAGATTGTTTTATTCTTATTTTTTGTGTGATCGCGGGGCGTTTACACGGCTCACTTTTTTATTAGTATTCTCCACATTAATACGGGCGACCCTTCTCTCACTAATTAAATAATAATACAATAAAGAAACGAAAAGACTATAAATCCTATAGCTTAACTGTTCTATACTTAACTTATTAGTATTGTTTTAATATTTCAGTACGAGAGGTATAATGCTGATAATAGAATACTTGTTCCGAGAATAAGATAAGATAAATCAACAAAGGAAAGGAAGAAAAAAAAGTAAAAAAATCTATGACCATAAAAAAAAGAGCAAAAAGTGTCATTAGAGAAATCAGATGGGAGTGTATGACATTTGATAGTGGAAGGTGTTTTATATCTTTCACCGATACTATCCCCATATATTCAGATAAAATACAAATATCCCATTAGTGGTTGTTAAGTTGTTGGCTTAAATAAATAAATAATCTGGTTTACTGAACACTGAAGGTGGTATTTAAAGCTGACAAGATTAGTTTGTCTTAAGCTACCAGGATTCAAAAATTCCCTCAACTCCCGCAGGGCGCAGTCTCAACAAGATATTACTTTCTTGACAGCTAATAATACACATTGATATGTTATACAAATTACTAGATCTTGATTTTGAAGAATTCTGGGTGAGTTTTTTAAGGAGAGTTTGAAGATCTAGTATGGATGATAGAAAAGATAGGTGTTACGAGTAGGCTAACACATCAGGGTTATTGTGTGAAATAGTTTGACGAAGATTGGGAGTGTCAGCCTGTCTTGATGTTGATGGATTATTTTGTGGAAGGTAATTAGAAATTACATCATATAGCGTTGTTCCATCAGATAAGCAGAGTTTAAGATGAACAGATGATTCTGTTTGAGAATAACATATGTTAATAATAAGATAAGAAACCTGTCCTGATTTTGTTCAAGACATGGATATTAAGGATAAAGGACCCCAGATGGTGAGGGGTCCACAATCAAGAAACTAAATGGAGAGATAATTGGGATAAACCTATTAGTAGACACAAAACACCAAGGATTTTCAATTCTTTAGTGCAAAATAGAAGATCATGATTTGAGGGACAAAGCTCATTATACTGTCAGAATTTTGCCACAAGACAAGAACTTGCAGAAGGTTAAAGTATGTTGAGGATTTAGATTGTATGGTTACATCCATTAATAGAATCAACTCTGCATTTTTTATTAATCCATTATACAAAATCAAATTCAATGCGGTAGGGATACATTTTAGGATTTCGTGACCGCTTAAAAGAGATAAATTTATAGAAACATCTCACAAATGAATTGACATTACGAAATTCAGAATCCAAACAATCTTTTGTGGCCAGGCACGCACCTAATGCATTTCCTTTCTAAAATTCTATTCGATTCTTCGGAATTGATTTTGAAATTGGAAATAATTAAACAGAAATGCTTCGGCTGTTTTCATGCGTTAAATTATAATTATAAAAAAAGTAAAAGAGACTAGAGGTCAACCAGTATGCGGTGAGAGAGTTTTAAAACTTAATGATATAATCAAAATGTTATTATAAGGGGATAATAAGTCGAACATGTTAAGGTGTAATTAAAAGAAGAAAAAAATCTTCGTTCAAGTTAGAAATTAAAACTGAATGTAGATATTGGACAAAAAATGATATCTTAATGATATAATCAATATAGGAAATGAATAGAAACAGTTTAAAGTTCATAAAGAAAGGTCTGAAGCCACATGCTATGAACATTCAACATCCACGGGAGATGGGCTGAAGAAATTTTCTGATGAGTTAATCAGGAATCATTATGTTTCAATTCTTCTCAATGTTGGTTTATGAATGTTCGTCGCGTCATTCTTTTGTCGTGGAAACTAATATTGTTTTGTTAGAATGAAAACGTAATTCTTTTGTTAAACTTTGGTCTAGCCGTAAAAACTCATCAATCAATTTCACAATCGAAAGATTGATTCAACGAGTAGTGTTACTCTTGGAATGTACTTTCAAAAATTTTCTAGGTAGATATCTCCTTTTATCTGAGGACTGTGACAACTTTGCTACCTTTGATGATAGAAACACCTCTGATTTTGAAGGTCTTACTTTTTCTGTCAGAACGGAAAAGAGAGCTGAAGTCATCCCCTCTTGAACTTGGTTTGTTATGCTCTTTGTTTCAATATTCACGCTCATTTGTCATTACTACCCCTCCTTCTACTTGATTTTAACATTTTCTGCTCATTGATTTCAATATCTTAACGGTTTTTCTAGAGACCTCGCTTTTCTCGCGTGTCTTCAACAGGAAAAGGACATGCATCACTGGGTTACACTAATATTGTTTTCAAGAGCTTTTGTCTAGAGAAGAAACGGTGATTTTTACTGGTAAAAAAAAGAGACTTTTCAGTACCATCCAAATGCCCGTTCCTGAAGGCACCTTCATAAATGGACAGCAGAAAAGAACCATTAATAAGGCAATTCCCCTTCCAGCAGAAAAACTGCAAGGGGACTTTTATCCCCATTAGCATTTTTTATAGCAGTGACCAAATTTACCTTTGGTCACTGCTATGCCAGCTTCAAGCCCCAAATTAGCCTTACTAACATAAGTCGGTGCCCCTTATTCCCTTCAGTCGACAAAATGAAGAGGTTTTAGCGTTAGGGAATAAACACATAACACATTCAGCTGTTCAATTATTGTCTTCAGCAAGGCTTGCAAGAGCGTAGGTAATTGCTGGTTGCAATTCGATTGGTTCTTGGGGGGCTTACGTCAAGGTATCGGCAAATCAACAATCAGCCATCTATTCAAATAGATGATTGTTGCACGGTGTTGCTATCAGTCACGATAGCAGTGATGATTCAGGTGCAATGGGGAAATAATTGGTTATCTCGCAGTTCTGCTCTGCTTCTTTACTTCATCGCTACACCAAGTGCCCGAGACTATTATCTGTTTCTATTTATTCTATTATCTGCTTCAATTTCGAGTGCATTATCTGTTTTCATTTCCTGTCCATTATCTGTTCCTATCCTATTATCTGTTTCAATTCTATTATCTGTTTCCATTTCGAGTCCCATTACCTATCTGTTTCCATTCCGAGTCCCATTATCTGTTCCTATTCTATTATCTGCTTCAATTTCGAGTGCATTATCTGTTTTCATTTCCTGTCCATTATCTGTTCCTATCCTATTATCTGTTTCAATTCTATTATCTGTTTCCATTTCGAGTCCCATTACCTATCTGTTTCCATTCCGAGTCCCATTATCTGTTCCTATTCTATTATCTGCTTCAATTTCGAGTGCATTATCTGTTTTCATTTCCTGTCCATTATCTGTTCCTATCCTATTATCTGTTTCAATTCTATTATCTGTTTCCATTTCGAGTCCCATTACCTATCTGTTTCCATTCCGAGTCCCATTATCTGTTCCTATTCTATTATCTGCTTCAATTTCGAGTGCATTATCTGTTTTCATTTCCTGTCCATTATCTGTTCCTATCCTATTATCTGTTTCAATTCTATTATCTGTTTCCATTTCGAGTCCCATTACCTATCTGTTTCCATTCCGAGTCCCATTATCTGTTCCTATTCTATTATCTGCTTCAATTTCGAGTGCATTATCTGTTTTCATTTCCTGTCTGTTTGTTTGTCCACATATTCTAGACTAGTTCAATTTCCTAGCGGGAAGTTAGTTGCCTTTAGTTTTTTCATCAGGAAATCTCATGTTTCCGGTTAAAAAGGGTGAGATTGTTTTCTTTTCTTTTTATACTTGCATTGGCATTTCGTACCTTGTATGTATCTGTATAGCTTGTATAGGTACCTATGTATCTTATGTAGGTAGGTTTGTAGTTTGTACCTACATATATGTAGGTAATTTTCTCTTCAAATCTCTCTATCTCTTTCTGCAAGTAGACTGCAACAATCTTGGCCAAAGTTAAAGGTATTAAGGAGCAGATAGGTACCTACACAATAAAATTATATTTTACTGCAGATTAGACTTTTATCAGTGAAAAGAAATCTGTGTCCATTTCGAGAACACAATATGCATTGGCTTTTTATTCATCATCATGAAAATCAATCCTAAGATTGGTAAGAAGCTCTCCACTCTTCTCTATTTGACGTCTTCCTTTTCATTTCCGTGTAAGAGTTGGATCCGGAATACTTCACAATCTGGTTGATGTATATACATATAGGTAGCTATTTATATCTTTTGACCAACACATACATACATTGCACTTTTTTTTCTTTTTTTCTATTTTTTTAACTTTTTCATCTGAACAACAATGTCAAGAATGAATTTCAATTTTTACAAATAGGTACCTAACTACTAACTAGTTCATTTATGTCCGGTTTTTTTCTGATGTACGGCGCCATTTTTTGTTTCTCGTATTGTAAAAAAACAGCATTTTTTTTTTTTTTTTTTTTTTTTTTAATAAAATTTCTTGTAAAAAAGCAGCCAACATATAGAGATCAATTTTTACTTTCTATTACCAATATGTATAGGAAACCTATACATTAATACAAGGTAATGAGAAAGTATTGCAATAGGTCCATATTTTCAAAATCGGAAAATTGATGAAAATATCCGTTTTAGGTGCCCTGAGTCCCAAAAAGTGAACAAATATACCAACTAACATTTATGGAAATTCGATATTTATCTATGAAGCCCGAGGAGCATTGTTTGTTCCTGGCTAGATATGGGTAACGTCACCAACTAACATTTATGGAAATTCGATATTTATCTATGAAGCCCGAGGAGCATTGTTTGTTCCTGGCTAGATATGGGTAACGTCCCCTTGTCCCGAGTCTTAATGTTAATTGTATGTAGATTGTGAAGTTTACACATGTTATTATTTGTACATTGTGAAATTAGAGAAGCAATAACAATAAAAACCATGGAATTTATTTCATTTCTTTAAATTACACTTTGTAAGACGTTAATGTTTTACCGTGTCCCCTGTTTGTGCTTGCTGTAAGTCGACAATGAATTACAAGCCACCAGCGGGTAAAAATCCCGCTAGAATGGAATACTCCCCCTCTCAATGACTTCACACTTGAGTTAATGCTATCAGCAACAAAATACAACAGTTCCGAGTTGCTGTTGAAAAGATAATTACAGCCTGCACCATGCACACTACATTTCTAATGGGGATATTTCAACTGAGGTACGAGCGGGAAATGACAGTCCAACTCGTAAATAATACACATAACGGTTCATATAAATTGATTTTTGACCTCGCCTGGGATTGAACCCGGACCTACTGCGAGCTCTGCCACTGTTATGCGCGCACGCCACGGAAGCCAGCAGCTCTTTCTACTTGACCGATTTTGATATTTCATTATGTCGGGACTTCTAGCAGAATGTGCCTTTTACCTATGTTAAAACGAAAGTGCTACTAGTAATCCTGCTGGCTCATTAAATAAAACTATATTAAATAAGACATAGCGACGATGTCGAGGTATAAGAGAACAATTGAACAATAAGCTGGCACGTTCCCTCCTTGATAACATGACGACGATGTTCAGAAATCTAACTCCCATGTTTAAGCTTATACAATTACAATTACTTATTTTCCGTGCAAATTCCGCGAATTTGTCAATTACCCGAGCACGAACATAAAAAACATATTGATAAAAAGTTATGTCATACATGAGCAATGCAGTACTTTACGAGCGTCGTGATGAGATTGTTTTTATTTTATTTTTTGTGTGATCGCGGGGCGTTTACACGCTCAACTTTTTTATTAGTATCTCCACATTATACGGGCGTACCCTTCTCTCACTAATTAAATATAATACAAGTAAAAGAAACGAAAGACTATAAAACTTATAGCTTAACTGTTTCTATACTTAACTTATTAGTATTGTTAATATTTCAAGTAGAGAGGTAATAATGCTGATAATAAATACTTGTATCCGAGAATAAGATAAATAAAATAACAACAGGAAAGAAGAAAAAAAAGTTAAAAAAAAATCTATGACATAGAAAAAAAGAGCAAAAAGTGTCATTAGAGAAATCAGATGGGAGTGTATGACATTTGATAGTGGAAGGTGTTTTATATCTTTCACCGATACTATCCCCATATATTCAGATAAAATACAAATATCCCATTAGTGGTTGTTAAGTTGTTGGCTTAAATAAATAAATAATCTGGTTTACTGAACACTGAAGGTGGTATTTAAAGCTGACAAGATTAGTTTGTCTTAAGCTACCAGGATTCAAAAATTCCCTCAACTCCCGCAGGGCGCAGTCTCAACAAGATATTACTTTCTTGACAGCTAATAATACACATTGATATGTTATACAAATTACTAGATCTTGATTTTGAAGAATTTGATAGATCATATTTTTTATCATTAGTGAATCTTTTAAGCTTCCTTTTGGTGCTGAGTCTTATTTTGATGAATAGTAAATTATGGTCACTGTTTATGTCAGCCCCTGGGTACGTTTTGCATTGTAGGACATGTCTTTGATTATTATTTTTAAGGAGACAAAAATTAACCTGGCATGTAATATAAATATAACTTACATTGTATGGCTCGAAATTCTTTCTTTAGGAATGAATACAGAGTATAAGTATAAGAGAAATTTATGATGAAGGCCATATTCCAAATGACTTTAAAGTTATTAGAGGTGGTAAAAGGCGAGACTGGAAACAATATAATCTGATAGGTACTGTATATATAGGTAGCTACCTATTTATATCTTTTGACCAACACATACATGTACATTGCACTTTTTTTTCTATTTTTTAACTTTTTCATCTGAACAACAATGTCAAGAATGAATTTCAATTTTTACAAATAGGTACCTAACTAGTTCATTTATGTCCGTTTTTTTTTTTTCTGATGTGCGGGATTCTTTTTATTAAGATATAATCTAGTTGGTACTTGTCAATTCCCCCAGGTTTTGTCCAGGTATACCGTCTACTGAGTGGTTGTTGAAATAGGGTGTTAGCAATCACCAGATCTTTTTCCTTACAGAAGTCTATAAGTCTCTCTCCTCTTTTATTTCTTTGTCCATAGCCATAGTTTCCAACAATGTTATCCACTTTTATAGAACCAGCTACTGCATTCCAATCTCCAAGAATTATCAATTTTTCATTCCCATTGGTTAGATCTAGAACATCGTCAATTTGATCATATGTTTCTTCTATTTCCTCATCGGTGTGGCCACTTGTAGGCATATAAATCTGTATCACATTTAGGATTTCTTTCTCATTGACTTGAAATTTGACTAGCATAATCCTTTGGTTGTATAATACTACGTTTTGTACTCTGTTTCCCCAATCTTTGTTCATAACTATACCAACTCCGGCTATTCCTCTATCATCACCTGAAAAAATGATTCTATGATTATCGATCCAATAATCTCCTTGATCTTTCTTCTTGATCTCACTTATTCCGACCATATCCATTTCTAATCTTGTCATTTCAATTAATAAATTTTCCAATTTTCCATTGACTCCCAATGATCGAACATTCCAGGTTCCGATTTTAATTAAATTTTGCTTCTTGGGGTTTTTGTTTTTGTTTATAATAGCTGCATCTAAATCAGGCACCACCCGGAAATCCGATTGTGGGCCTATTTTACTTCCGGAATATTTTAACTTAGAAGAAGCCATCATAGAGTTGTTGTGTGAGCTAACACTTGAGATATTATGTGAGGGTTTCTCCTTGCCAACACATCGCAGTACAACAGCCGTTGTTACGGTCTCCGTAACCGCCTGTTGATGTCTGATCCGTAGCTGTTCCAACTTCATAGTCTCCACCCACAGTCAGTACTGTAACAGCTGCTCCCCTGTCACAGGTTTGGCTCTTCTTAGTGTTTTTTTGTGTTTACATGGCATCGGTAGAAATTTTTAATCCGAACATTCTGGTGTTCTCGTGTTGACCCGGCACCTAAAAGGGAAATGTCCCTCCTCGCCCATCTGATGAGAGACAAACATTACATACTACGGAAAGGGTACGCGGAACGAGACGAATGTAGGTAGCATTTTGTTTTATAAAAAATGGCGATAAAACACGAACTTATTACAAAACAGTAGAACTTATTTGAGTTATTCGGCTATTGAAAGACATTTTGACTGCACCACCATACAAAGTGAAAAGGCTCATTTTATCTCCTGTTCTATTAAAACTGTAATCCCACGGAGAGTCCACAGATCACGGACCCTGGATTTGAAAATTCAAACACCCCAACTATTTCAACAATATACACTCACCAACAACCTCAACTAACCACTACCCTTCACTCCAACTAACCACTTCCACTAATTCCCAAACATAATTATGTTCTCATCACCAACTTATTGCTCATAAATTCTCAACTATGCTCAGCCCAGCGTTGATTCAACGAGTGGTGTTACTCTTGGAATGTACTTTCAAAAATTTTCTAGCTAGATATCTCCTTTTATCTGATGACTGTTACAACTTTGCTACCTTTGATGATAGAAACAACTCTGATTTTGAAGGTCTTACTTTTTCTGTCAGAACGGAAAAGAGAGCTGAAGTCATCCCCTCTTGAACTTGGTTTGTTATGCTCTTTGTTTCAATATTCACGCTCATTTGTCATTACTACCCCTCCTTCTACTTGATTTTAACATTTTCTGCTCATTGATTTCAATATCTTAACGGTTTTTCTAGAGACCTCGCTTTTCTCGCGTGTCTTGTTTCAATATTCACGCTCATTTGTCATTACTACCACTCCTTCTACTTGATTTTAACATTTTCTGCTCATTGATTTCAATATCTTAACGGTTTTTCTAGAGACCTCGCTTTTCTCGCGTGTCTTCAACAGGAAAAGGACATGCATCACTGGGTTACACTAATATTGTTTTCAAGAGCTTTTGTCTAGAGAAGAAACGGTGATTTTTACTGGTAAAAAAAAGAGACTTTTCAGTACCATCCAAATGCCCGTTCCTGAAGGCACCTTCATAAATGGACAGCAGAAAAGAACCATTAATAAGGCAATTCCCCTTCCAGCAGAAAAACTGCAAGGGGACTTTTATCCCCATTAGCATTTTTTATAGCAGTGACCAAATTTACCTTTGGTCACTGCTATGCCAGCTTCAAGCCCCAAATTAGCCTTACTAACATAAGTCGGTGCCCCTTATTCCCTTCAGTCGACAAAATGAAGAGGTTTTAGCGTTAGGGAATAAACACATAACACATTCAGCTGTTCAATTATTGTCTTCAGCAAGGCTTGCAAGAGCGTAGGTAATTGCTGGTTGCAATTCGATTGGTTCTTGGGGGGCTTACGTCAAGGTATCGGCAAATCAACAATCAGCCATCTATTCAAATAGATGATTGTTGCACGGTGTTGCTATCAGTCACGATACCAGTGATGATTCAGGTGCAATGGGGAAATAATTGGTTATCTCGCAGTTCTGCTCTGCTTCTTTACTTCATCGCTACACCAAGTGCCCGAGACTATTATCTGTTTCTATTCAGAGTCTATCTGTTCCTATTCTAATATCTGTTTCTATTTCGAGTCAAATTATCTAGCTGTTTCTATTCCGAGTCCCATTACCTGTTCTTATCCTATTATCTGTTTCCATTCCGAGTCTATCTTCCTATTCTATTATTATCTGTTTCCATTCCGAGTCTACTATCTGTCCCTAGTCTTCTTTTATCTGTTTCCATTCCGAGTCCCATTATCTGTTCCTATTCTATTATCTGCTTCAATTTCGAGTGCATTATCTGTTTTCATTTCCTGTCCATTATCTGTTCCTATCCTATTATCTGTTTCAATTCTATTATCTTTTTCCATTTCGAGTCCCATTACCTATCTGTTTCCATTCCGAGTCCATTATCTGTTCCTATTCTTCCCTGCGTCATTTCCAGCTATTTTGTAAAATCAACTGGTTGAATCTCTTCCGCCCGTCCGGCCATTGACCATGTTTCAACTGTAACCCTGTCAAGGAGCCCTTACAGGGTGCTATCAACCGGGCCAGCTGAACCCTGGTTTTTTTTTTAAAGGTGTTACTCCTTTATCCTTCCTCCTTTCTCATCCTGGCTTAGGACAGGCAACGGCGGAGTTGGACAGGCAACGGCGGAGTTAATTCCATTATCTGTTTCTATTTCGAGTCAAATTATCTAGCTGTTTCTATTCCGAGTCCAATTATCTGTTCTTATCCTATTATCTGTTTCCATTCCGAGTCTATTATCTGTCCCCAGTCTTCTTTTATCTGTTTCTATTCCGAGTCCCATTACCTATCTGTTTCTATTCAGAGTCCACTATCTGTTTCCATTCCGAGTCCCATTATCTGTTCCTATTCTGTTATCTGTTTCCACTTAAAGTTCCATTATCTGTTCCTATTCTTTTATCTGCTTCCATTCCGAGTGCATTATCTGTTTCCATTTCCTGTCCATTATCTGTTCCTATCCTATTATCTGTTTCAATTCCGAGTCCTATTATCTGTTTCGAGTCCCATTACCTATCTGTTTCCATTCCGAGTCCATTATCTGTTCCTATTCTTCCCTGCGTCATTTCCAGCTATTTTGTAAAACAGTTTGTCTCCAATTGTATTTTTATTGTCTTTTTTATTCTCGTCTTCCTCTCGCACAGAGCGTAAAAAACGAGACAATAATTTTCCCTTTGTAATAATTTCCTTCCATGTATGCCTATTGTGCATAAAACCAATAAAATTTGTAATTGCACAAGTACCTATATCCAATGGGGGGGAGGGGGGGTCAAAGTTCTAATACTCGTTTGACATAAGGGGGTGAGCGTTTGATTGAGTTGTGATGGCCAAGTTTCGTGCGTGATTATTGATTATAGTTATTATACCTAGTTTAATATTACGGTTAATGCTATTATAGTAACTGATGGCAGGTGACAGCTGAGCGTTCACATCGTTATCCCAACCAATAGCGTGTCCTAAAGGTTGTTTGTTTATTGAACTGGAGGGGGGATACATTTGACCAAGAACCCCCTAAAAACGAGAAACTTCAAAGTAACCATTTCTTGGAGCTAGATACAATATATATAATTTCCTAATATGTATCCTGTATTTTGTACTAGACAATCTAAACTGTCAAATTTGATTCTAGGCAATCTCAGACCAGCCACTCACGCTCAGATCGTCTCTGTCAGACGGTCTGAGAGATAGATACAATAATATATATAATTTCCCAATACGTATCCTGTATTTTGTACTAGAATAGAATAGAATATACCTTGTTTATCCTGCCAGAATGAGACTGAAAAGTCCCTTTACTCCCGCAGTCTAGACAATCTAAACTGTCAAATTTGATTCTAGGCAATCTCAGACCAGCCACTCACGCTCAGATCGTCTCTGTCAGACGGTCCGAGAGTAAAGTGTCACATCAGATTACAATATGTTTTGTTTCCACTGACAGGATAGGACTGTAAAGTCCAATTTTCATAGCTGCACTATAATTCTTTATTATGTGCCAAATTATAGGTAGTAATTTCGTAGAGTCTATCTGTTTCTATTTAGAGTCTATCTGTTCCTATTCCATTCATCATCATGAAAATCAATCCTAAGATTGGTAAGAAGCTCTCCACTCTTCTCTATTTGACGTCTTCCTTTTCATTAATTATAGGTAGTAATTTCGCATATCCACTAACGGAATTCCGTCATCTCCACTAATGTAAGTAATGTACTTTAGTCACATCCAATGCCAATGACGAAAACATGGTACATCCACTAACAAAATAAAATTTATCTTCATGACAATTCGATTCTGTCTTTAAATAAGTTCGCTTTAATATCTGCATGTCAGTTCACTTAATATCCATTTTGGTCCACAATGATTTGCAAGTTCAAAACGAATTTCGCTACTGAAGTTTTTGGCAAGAGATCTGTTGTAGAACTTTCATTATCTTTGAATTCATCTCAGTTTCTAAATTTTGTTCGGTACAAGGTGTTGTATTCAAGTTCTGAGTGTCTTGATCTCACTTAGTGAGGTGTTCAACTGTTCATAGTAAACTTATCTTAACCACTGAAAGCCCCCCAAGAACCAATCGAAATGGCCGATCTTAACCACTGAAAGTTAACACAGTGTCAAGGGTTTTCTTTGACGTCAACCATTTGGTTTACAGGTTTTTCTTAAACTCTGGCTCAACTGAAAACTCTCTGTGGTAAGATCAGGCATTAGTGGGACACGGAAAGCAAAGCAAAGTGTGGATTTGTGCTTAGATAACTCATTGTGGATTTGTTCACATAGTTAACTTCAGGTAAATGTGCGCTGGCTCAACTGAAAACTCTCTGTGGTAAGATCAGGCATTAGTGTGGGACACGGAAAGCAAAGCAAAGTGTGGATTTGTGCTTAGATAACTCATTGTGGATTTGTTCACATAGTTAACTTCAGGTAAATGTTGCTCATACTTAACGCAGAATGCACCAGGAATTCCACTATTTTTCACACTAAATTCGCTATGCCTGTTAGTCAGCTGTGTCAGGAAGTCTTCCATCGTTCTTCCTATATTCCACACCACCTCGTCATTACCTAATGTTCACCACTAATGAGCAATTAACTCCACTAATTGCTTTCAACTCACGAGAGCACCAGACTCTTCGGTTGATCTATTCACACGAAAATGATATGGTGTTTAGCTGGAACACTTTCTATTACCTTGAGCAGGATTAGGAAAGAAAGTAAAAGGAGATTTTTCACAGGAATGTCATCGGGATTTCGAGGACTTCTCGGTGAGACGAATGGAAAATCCTTTTGACCTTGAAACATCGATGAAGATATCTCCGAAGGAAAAAAAATCAGTCTATTAGCCTATAACATTGCTTTTCTAATCTAGGATAAGATTAGGGAAAGTGACAAACATGAAAAAATACAGAGTTGGACCTGTGCTCTATTGTTTGCCAGAGCAGACCAAACGAGCGCTTTGACCAAACAGTGTATTTGAATAATGGGATGGTCCTCCACACAATATAGTTGAAGCTCTGTCTACCAATAATTCAAGAAAAGACATGATTATCAGATTATCACACTCAGAAATCCAAAGGCGTCCCGAAGAAATGACGAATGGAAAATCCTTTTGACCTTGAAACATTGATGAAGATATCTCCGAAGGAAAAAAAATCAGTCTATTAGCCTATAACATTGCTTTTCTTATCTAGGATAAGATTAGGGAAAGTGACAAACATGAAAAAATACAGAGTTGGACCTGTGCTCTATTGTTTGCCAGAGCAGACCAAACAGTGTATTTGAATAATGGGATGGTCCTCCACACAACATAGTTGAAGCTCTGTCTACCAATAATTCAAGAAAAGACATGATTATCAGATTATCACACTCAGAAATCCTAAGGCGTCCCGAAGAAAATGTGGATGGTAGAGAGCATTCAGGACTTCATACAAGCTCTCAACATAATAAGTAACAAAGTCTCAAGCAAGTAACCACTGCGCCATATTAGAGTCAAAGATTTTGGACACCTCCTACAATTGACACCTCCTGATTGATTTTTTGACACCTCCTGATTTTGGACACCTCCTGTATAGACATTGAATTCAGGCGAATATTACAATGATACAATGAACAGACTCTGTTTTAGAGATAGCAAAAAAAGTTCCACGCAAAACATTGCATGAGCAAGGTAAAATTCTCTTTTCAGACGGTATATTAGAGTCAAAGATTTTGGACACCTCCTACAATTGACACCTCCTGTCACCTCCTGATTGATTTTTTGACACCTCCTGATTTTGGACACCTCCTGTCTATGCAATACCCTGCATAGACATTGAATTCAGGCGAATATTACAATGAACAGACTCTGTTTTAGAGATAGCAAAAAAAGTTCCACGCAAAACATTGCATGAGCAAGGTAAAATTCTCTTTTCAGACGGGTTTTTTTTTCTTCCTCTTTTTTTCTATTTACTTTTTGTTCTGGCAAGTCATAATTGTACTCATGCAGAATACGAGTGCCTTGAGTTTAATCTCTAGCTGTCATTCACACTCAGACAGACGCTCAGGTATGTCTGAGATATTAATCTTGCCGAATGATAAATAATTAAAAGATAGACGCGGAAATTTTTGGACGCTCGCCATGAAAAATTGAGCTACGGGTTCATAGTTTACACCCCAAATATTTGTGTTGGTTTCAACTCAGGCGTGGAGTGAAAACGGATTTAGAGATGGTCAATTTATACCTTTCCACAGAGGGGGGAACAAACCAAAAATGTACATATTCAAACGCACCATTCTCAAAAAATCCATTTAGTACGTCAACAGCTAGCGACCAGGTTTTGGTTACTTTCTCAACGGGTTAATGGTTTACACCCCAAATATTTGTGTTGGTTTCAACTCAGGCGTGGAGTGAAAAGTGATTTAGAGATGGTCAATTTATACCTTTCCACAGAGGGGGGAACATACCAAAAATGTACATATTCAAACGCACCATTCTCAAAAAATCCATTTAGTACGTCAACAGCTAGCGACCAGGTTTTGGTAACTTTCTCAGGACTCTAGTCTTGGAACTCAGGACTCTAGGACAGACTAGAAAGATATGGAGATCCAAGAACCAAGTAGTTTGTAAACAAGAAATCTTGATACCAGACAGAGATTATAGTCTTTATTTTATTTGTATTTAAAGTTTAGTCTCAATACATGTCTTATTGATTCTTAAGCTACAAGTTTATATGTAAATAGTTTTTATTTATTGGGCCCTTAAAATGGCTCTTAATACATAACATCACAGAGAATGTGTCAAGAGTGTGCCCCATGTCACTGTCAATGCCGTCTGGAAACATTGGTAGGAAACGGGTAGGCGTAAGGTAACCAAAGACGTCCAGACTTAATGAGCCCACCACGCCCTGAAAGGTTATGACCAAGCCTACGCATTACCTGTTTGTACTATTTTGAGAGGCACTCATTGCATGTTTACATTGTGGTTCCCGTGGGACGTGGGCTGGATGTTATTGTCCTGTTTTTTTACTGATTTAGGTATTAGTGTTTTTTTGTGTTTACATGGCATCGGTAGAAATTTTTAATCCGATCTTTCTGGTGTTCTCGAGTTGACCCGGCACCTAAAAGGGAAATGTCTCTCCTCGCCCATCTGATGAGAGACAAACATTACATACTACCGAAAGGGTACGCGGAATGAGACGAATGTAGGTAGCATTTTGTTTTCTAAAAAATGGCGATAAAACACGAACTTATTACAAAACAGTAGAACTTATTTGAGTTGTTCGGCTATTGAAAGACATTTTGACTGCACCACCATAAAAGGCTCATTTTATCTCCTGTTCTATTAAAACTGTAATCCCACGGAGAGTCCACAGATCACGGACCCTGGGTTTGAAAATTCAAACACCCCAACTATTTCAACAATATACACTCACCAGCAACCTCAACTAACCACTACCCTTCACTCGAACTAACCACTTCCACTAATTCCCAAACATAATTATGTTCTCATCACCAACTTATTGCTCATAAATTCTCAACTATGCTCAGCCCAGCGGCACCATTTTCGTTTGACCTCAACCCCGGAAAACATATCGCGAATATCTTCATCTGAAAATATTTTGTGCCATGCTCTGACATAACACAAAGCAATGAATGTACAGTTGCACAATGAAATATACAGTTGCAGGTAGAACAATGTATGATTCATGTGAAGATAATTATGTTTTGAGAATTTTGACATTAAAATGACTACTGACTAATTCTAATTATCATTGAGATTGATCAGTCCTGTTACGACCTGAAACCATGTTCGGCTAATCAGGTATTCTTCATTACCCTTCACAATGGCGGATCTATTATTGACAGCCTAAAACCTTATCTTCGATATTGATCGCCCTGGGCAAGACAAGTCTCCAAGATCTTTCAGTTATAGGATTTTAATGAGAGGTCGAATTTCTTTAGATCTTTGCAGACAAAAGAGTTGCCGTTTCTAGTTGCCTGGGAGGCAGTGGTTAACGTCATTGACTTTCGAGCTGAAGGATACGGGTTCATATACCGGTGAATATAGTGATGGATTCAGTAACCTCTACGGATGTTAAATTTAACAACAAGGTTGATCTCATCCGGTCAGAATAAACGAGATTATTTTCTATTGGAATGGTGTGTTTTATCTAGTTAGCGACTAGATGTATTGATTGGTATGTTTCCTGTCCATAAAAGTATGAACCAGTTTGATTGTTCAGATAAGTTAGTGTTAATTGAAAGGAAAACAGTACCTGCATAAAGGTTTGCATAAAACATGGAGCTATGAGAATTAAGCTCAACAGAAAAAAAAATGTTCAGAAACAGAAAACAACTAATGAAAGTTCACTTCTCTGGAACCAGAGCTAACTAAACAGGTCTAGCTGTAAGGCTGGGCCTAAGGCCTAAAGGCCATTTTGCCAAAGCAAAAAAAAAAAGATGCAAATATAAAAGGTAAAATGGTAAGACTTCGGAAATGGACTCCTTTAGGAATGTAACCTCACACTTCGTGAACCTAGGATTGGTAACTTTGGTAAGGTTGGCCTTTACAAAGTCATGCAGTACCTATAACTTCGATTTAACGAAACCCATGAGAAACTTTGAATAAGAGCTTCTTTTTACATAAACCATTTGTATTTTTACATTTCTATGTTTATTCTAAACATAAAGAAGTTTCGTGAAGAAGAAGTTCAATTAGCTTAAAGTTCGGTTAAAATAAAGCTCAAAGGCAGGATGATAACCATTTCCTCATTATGTAGGTACATCAAATAACACAGTTCATTATATTGAGTTCCACTGTAATGACAAGAAACATGTAGTAGCTCTCATTATTTAAATCTACTTAAATCATTACTGGGTTTAATTCTAAATAACCTTCAAGTCAGCTTAACGTATAGATAGGTTCAAGGAAAACTTCAGCCCCAGACCAAAACAGCTGACCCACCACTGACACAGCAATAATTCAGATGTTATCCCTGACTTCTGTATAGGCTACTTATTCTATGGTTGAATCTAAAAATGGTCATTACCTGTGCGTTCGAGAGATTAGAAGATTTAATTCCGTAATTCCTTATAGGTAAATCACATACCTATCAAATGCATTAAATGGATATAATATCTATTATATCGAGTTACCAAATGAGTCCAAAGCCACTAAAAAAAGAAAAAGTAAACGTACAAAAATCGACAATTACAGGTACGAGTAATTACGAAACGAAAAATTACTAATTACGGGGATTTCGATTTTTAATTTCCCTTGGTTTTTAAAAAAAATACCAAAAATGAAATTTGGCGTTTAACCGCACTCACGGAGTTGTGCACAACCAAAAACCACTTTAATTGACAATAAGAGAAATCGAACCCAGCCACTGATAACGTGATTACAAACTATACGTATACGTAAGCGTAGAAAAAAGTGTAAACAAAATAGAGGGACTTTATAAATTCGTCGAAAAGTCAGACAACTATGTGTAAATAAATTCAATGTAAATATTTATATTAAAAGATGTTAAAAAATTAAAATTCGGGGTCCAAAATTTTAGATTTATGAATGTATATAAATATCATACGACTTGTTTGTTAAGATCAGGACATAACGCTTTTTTATATATTTTTAAAAATATTTAAGAACACAATAGCATGCTTAGGATGAATTAATTGACGAGTTTTTGGGTTCAAAAATATTTTAAAAATTTTAAATCAAAAAGCCGCTCTGTATTTCCATTTTTTTATACTTCGAGAAACCAAAGAATAAAAAATGATAAAACACAAACAAAACTCACACAAAGTATATAAACTGAAACTGCTCGCTGGCAGAGCACTCTCCGAGTTCAGACTGTTCAGAGTCACAACTAAACTAATGAACTTCTTGTTACTGAATATAATTTCTGAGTTTCTCTGCAGGGAGAATACGAATCAAACCACAATACTACATGCCACATGTATACTTCGAGAAACCACCAAAGAATAAAAAATGATAAAACACAAACAAAACTCACACAAAGTATATAAACTGAAACTGCTCGCTAGCACTCTCCGAGTTCAGACTGTTCAGAGTCACAACTAATGAACTTCTTGTTACTGAATATAATTTCTGAGTTTCTCTGCAGGGAGAATACGAATCAAACCACAATACTACATGCCACATGGTTACAGAAATTCTCTCTTCAATTGAAAAAAAGTATAAAATACCACGTGACGTCATTAAAATCCCTCCAGTGATTCGATTGAGAAAATACAATAGACATCTGGTCAATGAACTAAGCGGGCTCGAATCTTGTTTTCACTCGACTGAAAAACAGGCAATCCAGGCAAAAAGAAAACGCGATTCGAAACACCTACCTAGCACAGACCTTCTTGGCGTGATAATTGTGTGGGTACTGGGACTAGATAGTCCACAATCCTACACATTATGCTAATCATTGCGGTCTCGTGAATGAAGAAAAACTCCCTACAGGGTCTTAGGAAAGATTAACACAATAGACAGAAGGAAACATTAACACAATAAACAGAAGTATAACAATAAAAAAAATAGTTGAATTGTCTTTGGAATTCAATAACACCGGATTATTTGCAATGGTTAAAATGACACATCCACCATCAGACCAATTTCCTGTTGGTTTTATTAATATTGATACTCACGTCCATTGATTGTATTTAATTAAATACAAATGGTAACAACAAATTTACGAATAAAAGATGTTGTAATTTACTTGTAATCAATACACTTATTTACCAAGTGTGTGGTATTCAGTTCAGTGTAAGTTCAGTAAGTGTATCTATTAATTCTTTCATTAATCCTTTATTTGCATTGTCTAGCTAACTAAAGGTTAAAAATTTAATTAATGAAGATTCTTAATTAAATAATTATTCCTCGATAATTATTTTAGTTTTATTTTAACTAAAGGTTGTTAAACAAACATGAGCTTGGAGCTTATGCTGACCGTTATTTTTGAAAAATTTATGGTATCTTGCTAGCACACTAAGGCGCGGCGCTTGCTAGAACAAGGGACTACACTACTTAAAACCGCATAGAACTCAGAGCAAAAAGTTCTATGCTCTCCGGTCTAATCCGTTTTGAGCTTTAGGATCATGAAGAATGCATGAGGATCTTTTGGGTGATTTTGAAGATATACAGACATGACTGATGACAGTAGAAGTGCCATGACTTTTGTCACACCCTATATCGTATATATTTCACGAAAAAAAAGGTTAGAGTTTTTTCTGTTTAGGCTGTGGTAAGCAAACCCACACGGACATATTTTACGCACAAATTGCCGCTCGGTACAATTCGTGTCGAATAAAAAGGATATGACACCGAAATTTTACGGCCCATTAATGTCACCAATTAAGTTTTATATCCAATAGAACTGCTTTGATCTTCTGTTATCTGGATTCTAGTTGTGAGGTACGAAAGTACAAAGCCAAATTTAATGTGTTCATTAACGAAATTACGAAAGTCCGAAATTGTCAAGGCCCATTATCTTTTATTTTTTTCACATTATTAAGGAAGAAAGAAAAAAACTTTCTCACAACTCAAGGCTAAAACTTTAACAAGGCCTAATCTGTATTAGAAAACCTAATAGTTCACACCGAAAAAGGCCCCTATAGGCCCTCAAAGGCCTGATCAAGGTTAAAATTTATTGGTCAAGAGGTCAACAATTATTTTATTCTCTTCCTGGCTACTTTTCCTAATAACGTATAATCTTCTCTTCCTAAGTACCTGATTAATTACTACTTTCATCTACTAATCACTACTTTCGTACATTTGCCCGCAACTTCTTCCGAAGATGTGCTCACGTGCATTTTTCGTACATTGAAAAACGTACAACACATTAAGTACGAAAACAAGAAGAAGAAAAAACATGAACAGATCATCCCTACAGGGCATTTCGCTAAAAACTAGACCAGTCCGTAACTTCGCATCTAATGAGGCCCTTCATTTGAATATTGCGGGCAAAGAAACACTCGTAATTTCCAATAATGACGCTTATTAATGCAATAATTTCAGTGTTTGTTATTTTGCTCCGAGCTACTGTAGACCGCAGGCTATTTACTCTTTCATAGAATAATGACACTCTTAGTACTCTTCTTTTATTTAATTTCTTATTAGGTAATAGAGAGAAAAAACTCGAGAAGATGAGTCAGAGGGAAGTACGGAGACCACGGACGCTTATTAACCATTTGAAACTTTGAAAGAAGTATAAGAATAAAAACAACTCCTTAGTGGCCTGAGGGCTTGTTGACCCCGGTCTGGAATCCCGGATCGCTCCCGAACGTGGAATCCAGAGGAAGCAATTAAAAAACAAGACTGGCTATTAAAATATTAAATAATATTCTATATACATTTCCCATGCTCATAATTCTTGTGTAAAAGGTCATCAAGGTCTACCTTGAATTTTTTTTTATACAGGGACTCGGGTAGGCCCGAAGAACGAAGGTCTAATATAATCCTGACCAATAAAGGTCCGAAGAAATTGTGCTGAAGAAATTGTTCTTCTAATTGGGAGTTTGATGAGGAAAGTGAAATCTGACCAATAAAGGTCCGAAGAAATTGTTCTTCTAATTGGGAGTTTGATGAGGAAAGTAGGAAAAACAAATGACCAACTAATTGGTGGCCCATTTGTTTACCGAATTGTTCTGCTTCAAAATTTTCTCGAGATTGGAAAATAAATCAAATTAAGCTCTAGGGACCTCAAAACGTGTTTTGACACTAAAAACTGACCATCGAAAATTTCACCCGATTACATTACTTTCCTTCCTATAGGATAAGGAAAGTAAAAAACTCGAGAAGATGAGTCAGAGGGAAGTACGGAGACCACAAAATGTAAAGAAACAGGGAGCTATTGAAGCCTGTTTTTTATCAACATTATTTTTATCTTTTTACAGCCTGGATCTAACTTAGGAAAGTTACTTTACAACAGTATTTTGACTCAGACAAAGGGGTAAACACGAAAGATTTCATCAGATGACTAGGAGAAGAATAGACGAAAAAAAAAAAGTTCAATAAGAAGGGAGTACAAAAAGAAACTGCAGTTAGAAAAGTGTGGGAATGTAGACAAAAAATCTGGTGTGAACATCACACGACTTTCCTTATCCTATTGGATGATGCTTATTTGAGTGTTCTTTCACCCTAACTTTTACGATATCTCTAACCGTTTTGTCGCTATAGCTGAAAACCGCCAAAAAACGGTCGAAATCTGTCCAAAAGCGGTCAAAATACCGCCAAGCGCTGGGAGTTTGATGAGGAAAGTAGGAAAAACAAATGACCAACTAATTGGTGGCCCACTTGTTTACCGAATTGTTCTACTTCAGAATTTTATAAAGCTCGGTAAAGAAGAAAATATCCCTTAAAAAATTACCAATCAACATCAAGAACTTCAACACAATTCTAGGTCTTTGTAAAAAATACTGAAAATATTAAAAATGACATTGATTTCAATTTGGCCATTAAAGAAAAATATATTTGATTTAAATAATATTAAGGTTAAGGTTAAGGTTAAGGTTAGCCCCACCGACACCTATACAGGCAAGGGCCTCTTTCAAGAGCTAAACAAATGTTAACTTGGGGAGTTTGATGAGAAAAGTAGGAAAAAGAAATAACCAACTAATTCGTGGCCCACTTGTTTACCGAATTGTTCTACTTCAGAATTTTATAAAGCTCGGTAAAGAAGAAAATATCTCTTAAAAAATTACCAACCAACATCAAGAACTTCAACACAATTCTAGGTCTTTGTAAAAAATACTGAAAATATATTAAAAATGACATTGATTTCAATTTGGCCATTAAAGAAAAATATATTTGATTTAAATAATATATTATAATGAAGGAAATTTAAATTTCAAAAGACATTATAGAATTCCGGTAATGAAGAAATTCAACTTCAAAAGATATTAAATCATTTCGAACAACTCTTGCTCCAAAAAAATCAGAGATCAATCCATGTCCATGAAGTACTCTAAACACCCTGTAATGTTGATAATTTTATTCGAATTTTGAGACATGAAATTTTATCACAAAGAGGAATTCTTTAGAAAAATTGATTAGTCCATTTTTTCTTGCTCAACAAAATCAGAAAATCATTTATTCATCAATTCATCTTTTGGCAGAAACTTAATTTTAGCTCAAAATTTTGTTCTCGAATAACACATGTAATACTAATTTAAGTACCTACACCTACCCATTAGTCCTTGAATTTTACATTCTGTCGATCTTTCTGTCAAAAATAATTTTCCTAATTGCTGAAAATAGCAATCCTGAAATATTTGATGACTCTGCAATTGGCTTTCACTTGAAGACTTGACGTTAATTTTATTAAGGTTGATCAGGTGACAGCAATGTTAGGTAAAGACAATTTTATTATTAGTTACCTATAAAAAATGTTATTGTACTGTTGACTAGTGTTTACTATGACTACCCTTGTTGCCTGACTGATACTGCCATGACTTCAACTACTTCTAAGACTTAAGATACCCCCTTTTACAGTGGCTTAATATACATACGTATTATTACCTACTTTTCTGATAAACTCTTTGATCTTGTCCTTTTTCTTCTCTCTCTCTCTCTCTCTCTCTCTTTTTTTCATCGGAATCATCATATATTCAATTCTTCACTAATATTTAATTAGATTTCTCCTCTCCCCTATTCAATATTAAGATTTCAAACTCAGGTGTATATTACATTTCAAATCAAAAATAATAATGTTCCTAATTGCTGAAAATAGCAATCTTGAAATACTTGATGACTCTGCAATTGGCTTTCACTTGAAGAATTGAAGTTAGTTAATATAGTTTCCCTCTGTAAATAACGTTCAATAAAAAAAGTAAAAAGAAGTTAGTTAAGGTTGATTAGGTCAAGGCAATTTTATTATTAGTTATTAATTATACTGTTTGCAGTGTTGACTATGACTAGCCTTGCTAGACTGACTGATTCTGACTTCAACCACCTACTTCCTTGATAAGATTCCAAGATACCCCCTTTTACAGTAGCTTAATACTCGTATTATTACTTTTCTGATAAACTCTTTGATCTTGTCCTTTTTCTCTTCTTTTTTTTTTTCAGATTAGGTCAAGGCAATTTTATTATTAGTTATTAATTATACTGTTTACAGTGTTGACTATGACTAGCCTTGCTAGACTGACTGATTCTGACTTCAACCACCTACTTCCATGATAAGATTCCAAGATACCCCCCTTTTACAGTAGCTTAATACTCGTATTATTACTTTTCTGATAAACTCTTTGATCTTGTCCTTTTTCTCTTCTTTTTTTTTTTCATAAAGCGGTAAAATGCCGCCAACCGTTGCACCGGTCTTAACCAAAAGTTTCGTGTCGCATCCTTGTCATTCTTCTTCTCCTCCACCAAAGTATGGATGTGGAAAACTATTTACAATTCCATATTTTGACCTAATTTGTCCAAATTCTTCTTTTCCTCTTCTCCTTCTTCTTCTCCTCCACCAAAGTATGGATGTGGAAAACTATTTACAATTCCATATTTTGACCTAATTTGTCCAAATTCTTCTTTTCCATTGGCTATTACACTTGTAAGATACTTTTCTATACTTTGGTGATATAGGGCACAGAAGACCCTCAAGTTCTGGGCACAACTTGCTGAACAAACCATCTCGTTGGACCCTGCGACTGGATCGTAAATCACCTCCAGATCATCCGGTATCGATTTGCTGTTCCTGTGGCTCTATCTACAGCACTCAGCACTCCACCTTGTGGGTAGTTAGGACAGGTAGGTTTAGATGGCATTGATTGAAATTTGTCTTTAATCCTATTTTGATTTTTGAACGAAGAAGCTTCTAAGATTCCAAGTTTCAACGTGATGATTTTGAAGTTTAATTGTTTTTCTCTTCTTCTTTTTCTTCTCCTCCTCCTTCTTTTTCTTCTCCTCCTTCTCCTTCTTCTCCTCCACCAAAGTATGGATGTGGAAAACCATTTACAATTCCATATTTTGACCTAATTTGTCCAAATTCTTCTTTTCCATTGGCTATTACACTTGTAAGATATTTTTCTATACTTTGGTGATATAGGGCACACAAGACCCTCAAGTTCTGGGCACAACTTGCTGAACAAACCATCTCGTTGGACCCTGCGACTGGATCGTAAATCACCTCCAGATCATCCGAATACTTCTTGTTCTCGATTAAGTTAGTATTTCTTTTTCTTCTTCCTTTTTTTTAAGTTCTTCAGAGGTACTCGTTACTCCCACATCTCCATTTCTCAGAACTTGTCTTCTTAACAATGAGGCGAGTAATTTATTCGTTCTGCCTATTGAAATAGAGACAGCGAGGACCATTTGTTTGGAATTTCGTGTTTGTTTTGTTCTGCAAATGGATTGTGTTCTGGAAATGGGGGGTAGCGCCTGTTGATACCAATTTTGATACCAAATGCAATGACAATGAGTTCCCCAAATGTGGAAGGAAGTGAAATCAGGAACTCACAGCTTGAAAAGAACTTGGAAAGAGGCTTAACTTGAATTTTGTTATTTGTATTTTTTTTTTTTTGTAATTTATTAAGAGTATAATTGTGTTGTGGAAATGGGGGGTAGCGCCTGTTGATACCAATTTTGATACCAAATGCAATGACAATGGGTTCCCCAAATGTGGAAGGAAGTGAAATCAGGAACTCACAGCTTGAAAAGAACTTGGAAAGAGGCTTAACTTAAATTTTGTGATTTGTTTGTGATTTGTTTGTTTGTTTTTTTTTTTTTTTGTAATTTATTAAGAGTATTCAAAAAGAGATTTCCACTGAAAATGGCTTGATTTATTTTAAAGAGCCCATTAAAAAAGAGATTTCCACTGAAAAATGTCTTTGAGAGACTACTGACACTGAGTTTGTGTCTCTGAGATTGATAGATTAATGTCCTCTGATTTATGTAGTCTGTTCCTTGAAAATGTGGAAATGGGAGTAAAATTTTTGGCTTATGTACCTATTCATCACTTGTTGTTAAATTCTCAAACAATGAGGAGGATAATATTATAATTCCATATCTCGTCCAAGGTCGGGCAATCAATCCGACCTGACCCATTGTTCAGCCAAATATCATCAAATTTTACCGTACATGTACGTTTTACCAAAAAAAAAAAAAAAAAAAAAAAAAAAAAATTTAAATAAACGAGTAATTAATTAAAAGTTCATTAACAGATTGTTGTTCATTAAAGGATACTATTGCGATAATAAACATTAATTTCATAGGCTTAAAGCCAATGTGTGTGTCCAAAATAACTTACGGACTCTTGTGTCTTTAGACTTTAACAAAATCATTTTACCGTACATCCCACATTTACAAGGAAACCACAGAAAATAAACGAGTAATTAATTAAAAGTTCATTAACAGATTGTAGTTAATTAAAAGATATTATTGAGATAAACATTAATTTAATGGGCCTATTAAGCCAAAGTGTGTATTCAAAATAACGTCACATTGCACTTACGGACTCTTGTGTCTTTAGACTTTAGGTACTAAAACCATTTTACCGTACAGCACACATTTACAGAGGTACCAAGAAACCAAATCCCGGAACACCCTGTAACAAGGGACATGCCAAAATGTGTTCTGACATATTGTGGGAACTGCTGAAGGCTTGAAGAAAAAAAGTAAAGGATTTGGAGAAAAATATTTTAATTTAATTTTAATACAGAATCATTCAACCCATCCGAAAAGAAGCACTTTATTAAAAAGAATATCTCTAATTTATGATCCTCGAAGAAGAATTCCAAAGAACCCAAAACTATCTGAACACAAACCTCTGAGATGAAACAACCTGTGGCAGAGAGATCTAAAAATCTAAACCCACATTTCACAATGATACTTAAAATTGAGACGGTCATCATTGATATTGATATATCTTTAATGCCCTTTGATATGAATATGAAATAGATTAGGTACTTATTTTGCTGAAATTGCTTGAGGGACATGATTGGTTGTGAAATTCTTCCAGTATGAGTCATTCTTGTGGGAAAAAATGTTTATTGGCGTGCAAATGATAGTCAAAGACATTTTTATTTCGAGCTTTTTGCATTGATGAAGCGCGTTCAATAATATTTTTATGGTTAATAACATCTAGAATTCTAGAAGATGGACAAAAATTGTCTTGAGGATATAAGAGTAATAGTTCTGTTTAGTTTATATGTTCTTTCTTTTTATTACCTAACTTTGACAGATTACAGTTCCTTCTCTGTTAATATTGAGTAGCGTATCTTGAAACTTGCCTGGTAATGGATCAACATGATTGATATTTTGATATCCAGATTAGCCAATAACTCCAATAAGATGATTGGCATGTGATTGAAAACAGCAGTCAAGTTGATTGATATATCGATTTGCTGTTCCTGTGGCTCTGTCTACAGCACTCAGCACTCCACCTTGGGTAGCTAGGACAGTTAGGTTTAGGTGGCATTGATTGAAATTTGTCTTTAATCCTATTTTGATTTTTGAACGAAGAAGCTTCTAAGATTCCAAGTTTCAACGTGATGATTTTGAAGTTTGTTTTTCTCTTCTTCTTCTCCTCCACCAAAGTATGGATGTGGAAAACTATTTACAATTCCATATTTTGACCTAATTTGTCCAAATTCTTCTTTCCCATTGGCTATTACACTTGTAAGATACTTTTCTATACTTTGGTGATATAGGGCACAAGAAGACCCTCAAGTTCTGGGCACAACTTGCTGAACAAACCATCTCGTTGGACCCTGCGACTGGACCGTAAATCACCTCCAGATCATCCGAATACTTCTTGTTCTAGATTAAGTTAGTATTTCTTTTTCTTCTTCTTTTTTTTTAAAGTTCTTCAGAGGTACTCGTAACTCCCACATCTTCATTTCTCAGAACTTGTCTTCTTAACAATGAGGCGAGTAATTTATTCGTTCTGCCTATTGAAATAGAGACAGCGAGGACCATTTGTTTGATTTTTATTTCGAGCTTTTTGCATTGATGAAGCGCGTTCAATAATATTTTTATGGTTAGTAACATCTAGAAGATGGACAAAATTGTCTGGAGGATATAAGTGTAATAGTTCTGTTTATTCTATATGTTCTTTCTTTTTATTACCCACTTTGACAGATGTTAAAAGTTCATTTACACCAGCAATCTTAACAAGTTTTTCTAAAGATGATATTTTACACAATTACCTATGTGTAGTATCATTTTTTTTCGGTAATGCATTTTTGCGCCTTTTTCCAAACATATTGCTTTGCTTTCAAGACCATCCAATATACCCTCAAGACTCTATAATCACGCTGAAAACTCCATTTACACGTTCCTACAGGGTGTTTTCAACCCTGAATAATCCCAGAATTAATCGGACCCTATATAGAACTCGGCCATAGTTTACGAGCTCGCGATTTCCATGTTGGTATAATTTTCTTGTTAGACTTCTCATTCTTTTACTCTGTCAGCATGGAGTATTCATCTACTTTGTCAATATCTAGTAGTTAGACAGGCTCTGCGCTCTGCCTCTACACTCTTTACAGTTCCTTCTCTGTTAATATTGAGTAGCGTATCTTGAAACTTGCCTGGTAATGGATCAACATGATTGATATCCAGATTAGCCAATAACTCCAATAAGATGATTGGCATGTGATTGAAAACAGCAGTCAAGTTGATTGATATATCGATTTGCTGTTCCTCTGGCTCTGTCTACAGCACTCAGCACTCCACCTTGGGTATTTAGGACAGACAGGTAGGTTTAGGTGGCACTGATTGAAATTTGTCTTTAATCCTATTTTGATTTTTGAACGAAGAAGCTTCTAAGATTCCAAGTTTCAACGTGATGATTTTGAAGTTTCCTTGAATTTTATATCCTGTCGATCTTTCTGTCAAAAATAATAATGTTCCTAATTGCTGAAAATAGCAATCTTGAAATACTTGATGACTCTGCAATTGACTTTCACTTGAAGAATTGAAGATAGTTAATATAGTTTCCCTCTGTAAATAACGTTCAATAAAAAAAAAAGAAGTTAGTTAAGGTTGATTAGGTCAAGGCAATTTTATTATTAGTTATTAATTATACTGTTGACAGTGTTGACTATGACTAGCCTTGAGAACTGGCCAGATTCTGACTGAAACACCCTGTAATTTTGATAATTTCATTCGAATTTTGAGACATGAAATTTTATCACAAAAAGGAATTCTTTAGAAAAATTGATTAGTCCATTTTTTTCTCCAACAAAATCATAAAATCATTTATTCATCTTTTGGCAGAAACTTAATTTTAGCTCAAAATTTTGTTCTCGAATAACACATGTAACACTAATTTAAGTAGGTACCTACAATCTACCCGTCACACATTTCTTGAATTTTATATCCTGTCGATCTTTCTGTCAAAAATAATATATATATCCCTGGCCTTAATCCCTTTTCAGTTATGACTGCTGGGGTCGGCTCGTCTCGTCCGCAAATGATATTGTCTTCGATTTTGCTTCCACTACATCCAAAGTTGACTCTGGAGAAAATTCTTCCAAAGAAGTAGGAAGGTAGCAGCCGTAAAATTCTTCACTCTACCTGTAATGAAACAATAGCGCCGTGTGGTCTCGCAACGTAAGGTATTTTATGCGAGTTTTCTGATATTAATGGGTATGAAAAATTTCAGATCGAGAGACTGGTGTTCAGCAGGATTCCGTAGATATATCTCGTAATTAGTCTCTAATAATTAGCCCATAATTAGTCAAACACGCAACATTTGTGTCAAATTTTACGTCATCACTTAAGCTTAAGCAGTCCATTCCTAAATAATGAAGTACCTAATAAAACTACATCCTCTTCGAGGTTTCTTTCAAATGTTTTTAGTAATCCGTGGTGTTTTAGACTTGTTTCTTCCTATATCTTTACTGTTGTCTTTTGGATCGGTGCATTAGATTTGAGGTTTCCTTCAAGTCTTTTAGCATTCCGTAGGGCTTTAGACGTATTTCTTCAATCACTTGAATAGAGTGCTTGACTTTTTACCTTGTCTTTGTCCATCGCTACTTGTATCTATGGTATTTCTTCAAAAGTTTGTCCATCCTTGCATCCTTCCAGTTTCATCACTTTTACCTTTCTAACTTCTTTTATAATTATGCAGTCAATTGATTAGACTGATTAATAATGTAGTTATTCCTTTTGTTGACTACTGTCGATTTTACCATTGAGATTTTTAGAACTTCTTTAATATGTACAATCGATCACATACGGACATTTTACTGTAACTTTTGCAACACTTTTGCTGATCTTAAACAACATGGGATCATAACGTTTCCTTGTAATTTTTCGTTTACCAGTCGCCTCTTCCCAGGTAGACTTGTTAGAAGTTCTTTACTAATACTAACCTGTCGTAAATAATAGCTATAGAAAAAAAATGGATTCTTCGATTTAAAGAAAAGGGTAGTTTACTGCTCTTAACTGTCAACTAGGTACTTTGAACTTTACTTGAATTTGTCTTCCCTTTGATCAACGTCCAAAAGCACATGACATGTCCAGGCAGACACTTGTTGAGGCAAACTTGAAGTCCCTTAACCCCAAAACTTGAGCTTTCATTAAAAAATAATAAAAAAAATCTTCGAAGATTAACTGGCTCAACTGAAGACACTTCTGAAATAACTCAAAACATCGGATACAAAAACCAATCGCGGACGTTATAATGACCCCCCTAACACACGCCTCTAACATTGTGGCGTATAAAAACAACACGCACTAATTAATGCCGGTCAAACTGGAATCAAAGAGTGGCCAATACCCCATGGAGGGACCGAGCACTGCCCCTTGAGGCACACCATTTACCGTATGTTAACTTATAGGAAGTCAAATGTAAACTTGAAGTCGCTTAACCCCAAAACTTGAGCTTTCATTAAAAAGATAATAAAAAAAATCTTCGAAGATTAACTGGCTCAACTGAAGACACTTCTGAAATAGGTAACTCAAAACGTCGGATACAAAAACCAATCGCGGACGTTAATGACCCCCCTAACACACGCCTCTAACATTGTGGCGTATAAAAACAACACGCACTAATTAATGCCGGTCAAACTAGAATTAAAGAGTGGCCAATACCCCATGGAGGGACCGAGCACTGCCCCTTGAGGCACACCATTTACCGTATGTTAACTTATAGGAAGTCAAATGCCTTAGGAGGATCGAGAAATAGCGGGGGGCTTTGATAGGAAGGAGTGTGCTCGAATAGTGGGACGTGTACTCGTAGGGTGGGTACACGAGTATATTAAAGTATCTATGTACGTAGTTATGTTGGTATATTTATTGTTTGTTTTTTTTCATCAGAATCATCATCTTCAATTCTTCACTAATATTTAATTAGATTTCTCCTCTCCCCTATTCAATATTAAGATTTCAAACTCAGGTGTATATTACATTTCAAAATTCTGGAAGAAAAAAACTACTACAAAGGTATAAATGTCAACGTAATAACGTGTATAATACTTTACAAAACATTATACCGTATCTTATTACGTTCACATACGTTTGGGTAGAATTTATTGTGTACAGTTTACAGTACTTTCTCAAAATTTGTCAGTTTTGTAAAAGGGTTGGAGATTTTTTTCTGGAATAAGATGATTTTTTTCTTTAATGAAAATTATAAAATATTCTTCCTTGTCTTCCTCTTTTTCCTCCCCTTCTTCTTTATCCTTCCTTTCTTTCTTTTTCTTCTTGATTATCTAAATGATTACACCTTATTTATAAAGTTTAAAACTGGTCATCTAATTTGCTTTTCATTTGTTTGTTTTTCAGGTAAGTGTACGAAATCTTGATAGAGGCAGTGGATACGTGATAAAAGTAATCTAGTAACCGCGGTAAGTGGTAAGCAAATACAAAAATTATTGTTCATTTTCATGCGAAAAGAAAAAGATCTAAAAAGAATGGTGATGTTCCTTCCCCACCCCAGCCTTCATAGTGATATCTCGAATAAATTCTGATAACCCTCTCATATCATAGTCTTTCTTCTTGATTACCTAAATGATTACACCTTATTTATAAAGTTTAAAACTGGTCATCTAATTTGCTTTACATTTTTCTTTTGTTTGCTTTTCATTTCATTTTGCTTTTCTTTTCTTTGTTTTTCAGGTAAGTGTACGAAATCTTGATAGAGGCAGTAGATATGTGATAAAAGTAATCTAGCAACCGCGGTAAGTGGTAAACAAATGCAATAAAATGTCAATTTTCGTACAGTCTTACAGTCTATCATACAGAAAAATGTCTAAAGAGAATGGTGATGTTCCCTCGCCTTGATAGTAATATCTCGAATAAATTCTGATAACCCCCTCATATCATAGTAAGATGACTGTTTTAATATCTGGTACACACTAATACTAACCTGTCGTATATCTAAAAAGAATGGTGATGTTCCTTCCCCACCCCAGCCTTCATAGTGATATCTCGAATAAATTCTGATAACCCCCTCATATCATAGTAAGATGACTGTTTTAATATCTGGTACACACTAATACTAACCTGTCGTAAATAATAGCTATAGAAAAAAAACGGGTTCTTCGATTTAAAGAAAAGGGTAGTTTACTGCTTATAACTGTCAACTAGGTACTTTGAACTTTACTTGAATTTCTTGTCTTCCCTTTGATCAACGTCCAAAAGCACATGACATGTCCAGGCAGACACTTGTTGAGGCAAACTTGAAGTCGCTTAACCCCAAAACTTGAGCTTTCATTAAAAAATAATAAAAAAAAATCTTCGAAGATTAACTGGTTCAACTGAAGACACTTCTGAAATAACTCAAAACGCCGGATACAAAAACCAATCGCGGACGTTAATGACCCCCCTAACACACGCCTCTAACATTGTGGCGTATAAAAACAACACGCACTAATTAATGCCGGTCAAACTAGAATCAAAGAGTGGCCAATACCCCATGGAGGGACCGAGAACTGCCCCTTGAGGCACACCATTTACCGTATGTTAACTGTTAACTTATAGGAAGTCAAATGCCTTAGGAGGATCGAGGAATAGCGGGGGGCTTTGATAGGAAGGAGTGTGCTCGAATAGTGGGACGCCTCTTTACAACCTGAAGATGAATGTAGGTGGGTTTTTGTTTCTTCGCTCGATTGAATGAAATTCTTTTAATTCTTTCGAGGTTTTTTTGAAACAATATCATTGAAAGAGACACTCTCAAACCTGATAATAGATTTGTTGTTTTAGTCTTTGAAGAGATTTTTTTTTTACTTTGATTTTTAGTAAGTGAGAAGTTCGAGCTTTTAGGGTTACCTTTGTTATGTTTCAGGTGACCTCTAGTGGCAAAAAAAGTTCTCACTTTCCTCATTTTGTAAGACTATTGGTTGGGTGGAAGAGCTACTTCAGGAGAACTCTAGACTTTCAGAGAGAGCCAGAAAAACTAAGACCACTGTTGGCAGCCTCAGGGACACTGCCCGTATTTCTATCAGTAATGTGCAATATGTTCATGTCTATTTAGGATGTAGCTGCTAGTTGCTGTAGCACATTGACTGGTCCAGGTTACAACAGATCATTGAAGTTTTCCCGATCTTCTTCTTTTCTTTTTCTTGTTCGTCTTCTTCTTCTATTTCTGCTTCTTCTCCTTCTGTTTCTTCGCTTGAACTTTTATTTCAGCTGATTCTACATTTTCTTCTTCATCTGCTTCTTTTGAATGTTTGTTTTACCTGGTCTCTGGTCTATTACATACTATTCTATTCTATTAGTTTCCTATAACGTGAGGTCTATTGTGTGTGTTTTGGAGTGTACTTACATTGTTTCTTTGATAGATTAAGACACAACTACTATGAGAACTATTATACCTGATAGATAGATAGATAGGTGTACTCGTAGGGTGGGTACACGAGTATATTAAAGTATCTATGTACGTAGTTATGTTGGTATATTGTTTGAATGGTTTCCACATACTTTCCTAGTACCTACCTTAAGATACTTTCGTAATCCATAGAACATAATATCTTTCATAGGTATTGTTTTTATCTTCAAAAATCTACTTTTTTAATTGAATTTCTAGCATCTTTTGTTTTCTCTCTTAGCATCAGGTGATTTCTGAGCAGTTTCTTTAGGTCTAGGATTGTTTTGATCTTTTGTTTCTATTAATATTATGTTGCCATTGTTCTTCTTGTGAAATCGTTTCCCAATCATCAATAACTTTAGATATTGTTTTGGATATTTTGGGATGGCGTTGTTTAGATATTTTGGATGATGGTGTTTCAAGGTATTTTAGATGGTGTTAGGTATTGGTATATATTTTGGATTGGCGTTGTCAAAGTTTATTATAGGAATTATCATTTTTTTATACATATCTATACGTGTTCAAATTTATCTACATACATATCTTTCAATTGTTTCATGAATAGAGCTTTTGTTTGTACCTACTTCAATGACCATCAATGTACAATATGTACATAGGTATTGTCCTTCTCCATTCGATTCCAGAAGACGCAATATTCTAGAAGAGTAAAGAAAGTGTTTCTAAAGAAAGCAAAAACTTGAAAAGACGGAACAGAAAAGAAACAAACAAACAAAAAATATGAAGAGAGAAGAACATCCGATTTACAGTCAACTGATGAAACGCTCAAATACAATCGCATGCAAAAAGGGGCGTACAAATAGAAAGAAGAGGAGAAGAGGGAGAAGAAGAGGAGGAGAGAAAAGAGGAAGGGGAGAAGAGAGGAAGGAAGGAGAGAGGAAGGAAGGAGAGGAAGAGAAGAGAGGAAGGAGGAAGAAAGGTAAGGAGAAGGGGGAGAAGAGGAAGAGGAAGGGGAGGAGAGAAAAGAGGAAGGGGAGAAAAGAGGAAGGGGAGAAAAGAGGAAGGGGAGAAGAGAGGAAGGAAGGAGAGGAAGAGAAGAGAGGAAGGAGGAAGAAAGGTAAGGAGAAGGGGGAGAAGAGGAAGAGGAAGGGGAGGAGAGAAAAGAGGAAGGGGAGAAGAGAGGAAGAGGAAGGGGAGAAGAGAGGAAGGGGAGAAGAGAGGAAGGAAGGAGAGGAAGAGAAGAGAGGAAGGAGGAAGAAAGGTAAGGAGAAGGGGGAGAAGAGGAAGAGGAAGGGGAGGAGAGAAAAGAGGAAGGGGAGAAGAGAGGGAGGAAGGAGAGGAAGAGAAGAGAGGGAGGAGGAAGAAAGGTAAGGAGAAGGGCGAGAAGAGAGAAAGAGGGAGGAGGAGAAAAGAGAAAGAAGAGGGGGAGAAGAGGGAATAGGAAGAAGAAAAGAGAGGGAAATGGAGAGAAAACAGAAAAGAAACAAATAAAAAAAAAATATGAAGAGAGAAGAACATCCGATTTACAGTCAACTGATGAAACGCTCAAATACAATAGCATGCAAAAAGGGGCGTACAGATAGAAAGAAGAGGGAGAGAAAGAAGAGGAGAAGAGGGAGAGGAAGAGGAGGAGAGAAAAGAGGAAGAGGAGGGGGAGAAGAGAGGAAGGAAGGAGAGGAAGAGAAGAGAGGGAGGAGGAAGGAAGGAGAGGAAGAGAAGAGAGGGAGGAGGACGAAAGGTAAGGAGAAGGGGAAGAAGAGAGAAAGAGGGAGGAGGAGAAAAGAGAAAGAAGAGGGGGAGAAGAGGGAATAGGAAGAAGAAAAGAGAGGGAAATGGAGAGAAGGAGGTGGAGGAGGAGGCGGGTGCACCTTTCAAAAACAGAAACGGGAAAAACAGAATCTCGAAAACAAGAAACGATATTCCTCTCTTCCAATATAAGGGAGAAGCTGATTTTGAAAGCAAACTTTCGCAACAAAAAGAGAAGGAGGAGGAGGAGGAGGAGGAGGCGGGTGCACCTTTCAAAAACAGAAGCGGCAAAAACAGAATCTCGAAAACAAGAAACGATATTCCTCTCTTCCAATATAACGGAGAAGCTGATTTTGAAAGCAAACTTTCGCAACAAAACAAATCCAACACAACATCCCTGTGCAAGATGATGACGGCTTTATGTTGAGGACATGATTACAATATCCTTCCGAACAGGGTGGACGAGTAGGATAGAATAGAATAGAATAGAATAAAATATAGAAAAGAGTAGAATAGAATTATTTATTGTTGTCCAATGTTAATTTCGAAATTGTGTTATCGCTACTTCGAATAAAGAAAAGCAGCAAACGCATTATCTACCTTTCAAAAATCTGGTGTGAACATCACACGACTTTCCTTATCCTATTGAATGATGCTTATTTGAGTGTTCTTTTACCCTAACTTTTACAATATCTCTAACCGTTTTGTCGCTATAGCTGAAAACCGCCAAAAAACGGTCGAAATCTGTCAAAAGCGGTCAAAATACCGCCAAGCGCAGCAACCATCTCAAACAAACGTTTTGTGTTGCATCCTTGTCACATTAGTGAACCACATACCAAATTTCAAGTTTCTAGCTTATACCGTTCCGTGTCGCATCCTGATCCTCCAGAAATTCATGAAATCGTCAAGATATGTAGGTATAAATCTGAGAACTCTCACTTCATCCATTCAACTAGGTGCATGGGAATTAATAGGTAGGTATCTAAGGAAATTAGGAAAGATACAAAATAATTTACTTAAAAGAACAATGACAGTAGAGTGTCGAGTGTCGTTTAACAGTAAAACTATAAAATTCTGAAACCACCCTGTCAGAGGGAGACCACTGACACAAAACTATGTTTTCGAACCTGAGCCAATAATTTACTTAAAAGAACAATGAAAGTAGAGTGTTGAGTGTCGTTTAACAGTAAAACTATAAAATTCCGAAACCACCCTGTCAGAGGGAGACCACTGACACAAAACTATGTTTTCGAACCTGAAAATTGTAACCGGAAAAACAAAGTGGAAGTAGCGGCAACAGGGGATAATTAATTTGTCAACTACACCTGACAACACTGTCGGGCTGTCATAACCGAAACTTTGGGGGCAAGTGGTGAACTTGAGTCGAATTGAGAGGGTCAAAATGTCAAGGGTGTATGGAAAATGAAACTTTCGAGTTCCTGAAAAGTTGTGGTTGATTATGTGACTTTTAATTCAGTCATCATACGAAATTTCTCTTTGGACTAGCTTGGACTGGCAAGGGCCCTTGTCCAAACTAGTCCAAAGACTGAATTAAAAGTCACATAATCAAATACAACTGAAATTGAACTGGTGTTTTTTCTTTGGCTTTATGGTTTTCTGGACAAAATTTGAACCTCCATTTTCGTGTTCCTGGTAAAAAGACCTTTAATTTGATATATAGGTCGACCAGGTTTGGATAAGTCCTTCTGTGGGGACAGACAGAGTGACAGACAGACAGACAGACGACACCGAAGCGAATACAATAGTCCGTCCCTTATACCTTTTTATTACTATTGTAATAGTAAAGGAAGGACGGACTAAAAAAAGAGGTCTGACAGAGGAAACTGTAACTGCTGAGGTCTTATCCTACCAAAAGCGAAGAGAGGACGACAGGATAGGAGAAAGCCGGACGGGAAATTTTGGAAAAAAATCAGCGGCGATAGCACATTGAATACACCAGTTTCTCATGGATCACTAAAGTTAAGCAACGTTACACTTGCTTGGTATCCGGATCGGTGACCATCTGGGGAATCGTGTACTGCTGATTTCTCCCGGCCCCCCTCAGGGCGGTTAATGTGAAAAGGGAGGTATCTTGTCGCCGAATGGAAAGTGAAAAACCCTCCGTCACTAAAAACCTCTAGCACTTTTTTTTTTAAAGAGGTTTGACAGAGGCAACTGTAACTGCTATGGTCTTATCGTCCCGAAATCGAAGAGAGAAGGAAGACAGGATAGGAGAAAGCCAGGTGATGTGATAAAAAGATGTCAAAACTTAATGGTTAAAGATCAAACCTATCAATTGGCTGTCACGTAGTTTGATGGGTAAAGTGATACGTATTGGCTACATTGATGTGATTATTGGATACATTGATGTGGTCTTCATCGATAGGTAACCAGGCAACTGCTTAGTCTTTGAAAATAATTATTATTAACCAATCAGTTATTCAAAATTGTCATTCATGATTTTCAAAGACTATCCAGGCATCTCCACCAATATCGGTGGATGTGTTAGATTCACAATTCATAATTCGCAACATCAGTTGCCTAATTAGTAATTAGACAAAGATCTGATCAACTAACTACACTTACTTTGTAGAAATAAAACAAAGGGGACTGATGTTTTCAGTAATCTAGGAATCTCCACTAATAATATTGGTGGATGTGTCAAATTCCAAAAAATAATAAATGTAATGGCTGATCATAAATTACATAGGTAATAGGTATTCAATGCGAATCCATTTCTTCTTCTGTTTAATTGTTCTGAATCACCCTTTATGTGTTTTAAACAACGTGTTTGTTTTTTGTTTGTTTATTTACATAATTTCTCCATACATCACCTACATGTTCTGAGCCTTGTGTTTCGGTTATAAATGTTGACATCTGCATTCTGCATCATAAGGGTTAGGTATATCGATTCATCTGATGACTTAGAATAAAATACACAAGTACCTACCTACATATTATATTCTATTCTAATATCTATTCTATTCTATTTAATTCTATTCTACATAAAAAAGAAACATCTCCAGAAAACAACATCACATTAGGGAACCCCTGCTCCCGGGTTAGGTATATCGATTCATCTGATGACTTAGAATAAAATACACAAGTACCTACATATTATATTCTATTATAATATCTATTCTATTCTATTTAATTCTATTCTACATAAAAAAGAAACATCTCCAGAAAACAACATCACATTAGGGAACCCCTGCTCCGCAGTAGCAACAACTAAAATTCTTTTACACTTTCAAATTCTCTTTGGTTATCTCGATCTTCCACTACATCCAAAGTTGATTTGACTCTGGAGAAAATTCTTCCAAAGAAGTAGGAAGGTAGCAGCCGTAAAATTCTTCACTCTACCTGTAAATCACACGAGCGTTGGAATGTGAGCAATACTCGTTATTCCTAATGGTACCTACAATTCTACAACTCATGATACAGCTCTCATCTTGGGAGAATCCAAGTAGGTATGAGAAATATTTCAGTTATGTATTTCATTAATTTTCAACTCCCTGATTAACATTCCAAAAGAAGTCTGAAAATGACTTCTTTTGTTGAGAAATATTTCAGTTATGTATTTCATTAATTTTCAACTCCCTGATTAACATTCCAAAAGAAGTCTGAAAATGACTTCTTTTGTTTCCAAAAACAAGGTTGACTTAATTGCTTCTTTAGATTGTTTATTTTAATTTCTTCTCCTTTGTCTACTTGTAATAGCTCCCAATTGGTTCTCTAAAAGGTATACTCCGTCACACCGCCGTGGCCTGCGGCCCGGTTCGGGGTTGGCAAGCTACCGTTAATCCTTCCAAAACCGTGACAATCTCACGGACACAGAAAGCAAGTAAAGACTTCCATGCCTACTGCCTACATATTTATGTAGCTAGATAATTATTTAAATAAACGAGTAATTAATTAAAAGTTCATTAACAGATTGTAGTATTTGTAGTTAATTAAAGGATATTATTGAGATAAACATTAAATTAATGGGCCTATTAAGCCAAAGTGTGTATTCAAAATAACGTCACACTTACGGACTCTTGTGTCTTTAGACTTTAGGTACTAAAACCATTTTACCGTACAGCGCACATTTACAGAGGTACCAAGAAACCAAATCCCGGAACACCCTGTAACAAGGGACATGCCAAAATGAGTTCTGACATATTGTGGGAACTGCTGAAGGCTCGAAAGAAAAAAGTAAAGGATTTGGAGAAAAATATTTTAATTTAATTTTAATACAGAATCATTCAACCCATCCGAAAAGAAGCACTTTATTAAAAGAGATTTCCACTGAAAAATGTCTTTGAGAGACTACTGACACTGAGTTTGTGTCTCTGAGATTGATAGATTAATGTCCTCTGATTTATGTAGTCTGTTCCTTGAAAATGTGGAAATGGGAGTAAAATTTTTGGCTCTCAAACAATGAGGAGGATATAATTCCATATCTCGTCCAAGGTCAGGCAATCAATCTGACCTGACCCATAGTTCAGCCAAATATCATCAAATTTTACCGTACTTGTACGTTTTACCCAAAAAAAAAGAAGACTTCTAGGAACAAGGACTCTGATTGTTATATGTACATTACATAGTTTCCTTCTGTAAATACCCAACTCTCTCTCTCTCTTTCTCCCTCCCTCTCTCTCTCTCTCTCTTTCTTCCTCCCTCTCTCTCTCTCTCTCTCTCTCTCTCTTTCTCCCACCCTCTCTCTTTCCTCTCTCTCTCTCTCTCTCTCTTTCTCCCTCCCTCTCTCTTTCTTCCTCCCTCTCTCTTTCTCCCTCCCTCACTCTTTCTTCCTTTCTATCTCTCTCAGAAAAAGAAGAAAAAAAGTCTACAATCTCAGAGAATTTTCCCCTAAAACTTCCTGGAATAAAAAGGCTAATTCTTAGGATTTACAGATCCTTTCTAATCTCAATTCCTTCTCAGACACTTCCTCTTTGTCTCTTGGGGAAAAAAAACAACAAACAAAACAAACTGTCTTTCCCAATAAAAAAATAAAGGTTAATTTCCATCGCCCAGTTTGTTCCAAACGTATGGTTGAGATTTATTTTTTTATTGTTATATTTTAAGTAACTGGCCATAAATTATATGGTTAGTATATTTTTAAAGAATAGCTGTGAGAGAGAAGGATATTGTTTTTTTTTTTGTTTTTTTTTAGTATCTATATCTGTAAGTTTATTTGCATGTGTGTGAGTGTGTCTTATGTGTGTTTTGGGTAACCTCTTCATTCTTTGCCACGTAGCGTGGACTTAAACGGTCAAACTTTCTTGATTTGGCGGGGTGGAGCGCTACCGCGCTCCTTACTTTAATTATTTTGTCAGCTAGCCTAGTTAGCTTGGTTGGTAGCGCGTCTTGTAAGCTCCAGGCCGAGGGTTCGATTTCCGGGGCGGATTTTATCCTGAACGGATAATGTTCGTTCTCGGAACCGCTGGCTTTCTCCTATCCTGTCTTCCTTCTCTCTTTGCTTTTGGAACGATAAGACCTTAGCAGTTACAGTTCCCTCTATCAAAGTTCTTTAAAAAAAAAAAAATCTGGTACTGACAGGTCGTTCCGGAACCGAAGAGTGTGGGTTCGAGTCTGGTGTGGAAATATTTATGTCTTGGCTTCTCATAATAATGACTCATTCCCAGATGGGTTCCCCATAAAGCGTCCCATATCAGACAAGGAACTTTTAGCAATAACTTTTCTTTTTGGTTTGAAAGAAATATCTCTGATACCTATTTGAGGATGGGTCAAGGTGGTCATTGAAAGAGACACTCTCAAACCTGATAGATTTGTTGTTTTTTTAGTTAGGCTTGCCAAATATCCAAAATGTCGATTCGGGACGCGAATCCGCGAACATAATTGCCAAATCCGCGAACATAATCGCAAAATCCGCGAACAAAATCGCCAAATCCGCGAACAAAATCGCCAAATCCGCGAACAAAATCGCCAAATCCGCGAACAAAATCGCCAAATCCGCGAACAAAATCGCCAAATCCGCGAACAAAATCGCCAAATCCGCGAACAAAATCGCCAAATCCGCGAACAAAATCGCCAAATCCGCGAACAAAATCGCCAAATCCGCGAACAAAATCGCCAAATCCGCGAACAAAATCGCCAAATCCGCGAACAAAATCGCCAAATCCGCGAACAAAATCGCCAAATCCGCGAACAAAATCGCCAAATCCGCGAACAAAATCGCG